>NC_089757.1:11068769-11081269 GCF_040412425.1 Macrobrachium rosenbergii | reverse complement strand
AGTTTAATTTCATTCCCGTGGTGTAATTTTGTTCACTTGATTATCACCAACTGAAATCATCAAAGAAACCAATTCCTGAGCCAAATTTTCAACACCTGTCAGTTCGAAAAAACCACTAATAATCCAAAACCTAACGTTCTGAGCATCTCGTGGGTTTCGATAATAATAATAATAATAGTCTTTCGTCCCACTGTTAAATTTGTAAGCAGTGTAATTTATTTTTCAAAATAATGTTCGCGACCTTTAGAGTTTCATAGAAAATCCCCATGGCCATATTTCAAAGGCAGTTCCCCGGCATTACGTTACTGCTTCCGTTATTTAATATGGCAGCAATTTATGATATTTCCCCACTTTGGGTAGCTTTGACATTCCGCTGACATTTAAATGAAATGAAAAGCAGAATCCATCATCCATTAACGTGCAATAATACGCGAGCATATAAAACGTTTAATAGTGTATTGAAAAGAAAATGATATATTTGCACATGTAGAGGCGTATGCATGAATAAACCCCCGCCCCTCTCTCTCTCTCTCTCTCATCGAATTTGTGACAGCACGATGCAGTTTGTCACAGCTGCCGTACACGAGCGTTTAAATCACCTACAAATAAAAGCGCGTAAGATATCAACAGTATAATTCCAAACTCCAAAGTAGAAATCAAACTTAAAGCTTATATATTCGTTGATTCAGAAGACCCGTATCCAGCAGCTGCTACCTGCACATTGAGGACACACCTATCTTCGTCTGCACTTGCAGATCATTGGCAACTCCATGCATGAAAGGACTGAACTTCGAATCCAGGACGGAGGCTATTCGTGGTCATCTACCGTTTTTCCACCGCAAGGAAGACAATCGTTTTCGTTTAGGCAGGATATTCTTTACGTGCATTCAAAGCTTGCACTGGTAGTCTTCCCTGAGTAGGTACGAATGTATAAGATAACGTCTGCTAATGAATAAAATAATGGGCTAGGTTTATTTTGTTATATTTTAAGAGTTAAAAATGTCAACAGACAACCGACCGGAATTGGTGAATGTATTCTCGGTGCTTCGTAAGTTTAAGCAATTATAAGCAATAGATCTTTATCCTAATTATTATTATTATACATGTATCTATCTATCTATCTACCATATATATATATATATATATATATATATATATATATATATATATATATATATATATACATATGTGCGTGTGTGTGTGTATCATTATGTATAGAATGTATTGTACTGTATTTTTTTTCGAATGTTCTAATTACATTATTGATTATCATATAATTTTCTATGTACAAGTTATCATATGTAATGATGATGTAAAAATGTCATCAATATTAGTTTGTAAAATGTCATTTATGTAAAATACTATTTGTTAAGGATTTCACAAGAAATTAATAACATGTCTCTTTAGAAAACGTATAGCGGGAGAAGATTTTATCACCCAGCCACCATGTGGTTCTGGGGTTGCCGTCGAGATATTTTTGTTTTGACTTGAGCGTCAACAGACGAGATAAGAGAAGTCTCACCCTCGTTCGTCTGTAACATTTTGATCTAGACTCGAGTTGAACGATTGCATCAAAACACGTGATGTATAGCAATACCCTTTGTTTGCACTTGTCCTGCTCTGAGAGAAAATATTGCGTATCCTTCTTTTGTCCAAGAGGGAGGACCTGTATAGATTACGTCATTTAAACTCTGATCACGTATCATCCATCTTTAAGTCAGGAACGTTTCGCCTTGATAATGACGTCATCCTTCTTTGCTAGAATGATCTATGGGGGTCTTGCTTTCCACTGGAGACCGAAAATTGTAGCATTCTGATTCTAGAGACCGGTTACGTTGGTTCTCTCTCTCTCTCTCTCTCTCTCTCTCTCTCTCTCTCTCTCTCTCTCTCTCTCTCTCTCTCTCTGTTTTAAACTCGTAACGTAAAAGACTTTGTACTGGTCACTCTTTAGTGTTTGTTAAATTTCTTGTGAAATCTTGGAATTGCATTTGTGTAAGATTGTGAATTCTGAGTGTTTCGTGGCGCCACAACAATTACGGTAAATTTTGGTAACGGCCATAACTGCAGTTTACAGGTATTATAATATTTTTTACAATTTAAGTCATGACTTAAAACACTTTAGTGAATTTACATTTACATTTAATTTTCCTGTTTTGTATAATTTGAAGGGTATAATTTGAAGTGTACAATTTGAAGTGAATAAAATGAAGTGTTTAAATAAGTGACTAGTAGACCGGTCAATATACTAAGGTATTTTTGCTTTAGTGAATTTACATTACATTTCACTTTCATGTTTTGTGTAATAGTGTGTTCTTAATGTCATTTGAATTATTTAATTCTTTTTGAATTTAATACTTTTTGTGTTTACAATCTTAGTATTTTCAAGATGTTTACTTACTTTTGTTTCACATATTAACATTTTGGTGATTTAAGTTCGTTTCATAATTTGATTTAAGACTTAATTAAGGTTTGTGCTTCGAGTAATAGTGACGATTGTGAATTTTGGTTCCAAGTAATAGTTTTTCTTCAAAATAAAGTTGTGAATTTTGATTTATTAATTTTGAATTAAAAATAAATTTTTGTATTCAGTGTTTATAATAGTGTTTCATATCCTGACCACCAGAATTAATATTGTAAGTAGATCAGAATTATATAGTTTTTCCTTCAGTGACTCTAGTTGGGGAGACAGTTGCCGTAATGTAGAGTGATGCCCTTTTTACTTTAAGATATTTCTTATTTAAATACTGATACCTCACATTTCTGATAATTCTTTTAAGGGATCACTGTTGCCGTTAGAGCACTCAGTTGTATTCTTTTTGTTATGAAAATTCAGGTATCTGGCAATAGTCAGGAAATTTTTGAATTCTATAATTGGCAAGTGTAATAACCAGGTACTTGAGTGACTATATATATATATATATATATATATATATATATATATATATATATATATATATATATATATATATATATATATATAATAAGAAACTTTCAGTCCAGCAAAACAATCATGCTATCAAGATTGTTTGTGAAGAGATGAGAGATTTCTTCAAATCTGCATATAAATAAAATTCGGTGATGATGGAAAGCTTTACGTAATATCGAATGCTTCTGTCGAATACTGGGTTTACTCTCACTACAGCATCTTCCCCCTAAAGGAAGAATTCAATAACATTAAACAATATACAACTTTCCTTGTTGTTTCAATATGGTTTCGCTAATCGAGTATTCGCCAAAGGGACTTACAATCATTTCGTTAAAATGAACACGAATTTATCCAATTCACGCTATCAGAGGTACTGCCTCATATTAAAGGATTTTTACATATATTTTCCACTGATATATTTTCCATTTTTGAGCTTTCCGTTTCGCAAATTAATAGCGTTTTGCGTTCTTCTACTGGAAAGTTACATGTTCTGAATAACAAAAAAAAAAGGAAAATCAATTGTAAAACAAAAAATTATAAAGACGAAAGCATTAAAGGATTTAATTAGCGTTGTTTACAACTGATTTTTATACGCCCTGACCCAAATACCTTCTTTTCAGTAGTGGCCTTTTACGCTCATACATTTTCTATTTTTTTTCTCTTACATTACCATATTAAAATGTCGTAACTTTAATTTATATTTACTTGATATTTCATTACGAAGGTTGATGGCGTAAGTTGTTTACCATTAAAATAAAATGTGACTCTTATGATAAAAAGGCCTCAACTCTCACCTGTGGGACAAACTAACATAAAATCTATGAGTTCATTAAAACCATATTTGACTGCCCTTTGCTAACTTCGTAATATACACAAAATCGCACCTATTGTTAATTTGCTTTTCATAATTGATGAAGGAGCAAATTACATCATTCCCTATTCATCACGCGAGGCGCAAGTCCTCTGATTTACGTTATTTCACTGGAGACGGATATTATTTTCTTTCGTGGCAACCCAATACATAAGTCATATATAATACACATTTATTACAGTGGACTAGCTTTACCTGGTGATTGTCTATTATGCAATACCTGGTCAACAGACGCACTTGTATAGTCCACTGTAGATAGGACCCAGGTACCTCGCAGCAAGACTTCGACACACAAGTGCGTTTTTTAATGCCTTAACTCTTCATCTTTTTGTAGAGAGAGAGACATTTTAATGCTGTATTTTCTCACAATCTTTATTAAAACGGAAGCGGATTAATATCCAGGAAATAGTACCGTATGTAGGAGATTCAATGTTCTCCTGATACTTAACTTTTAACTTCTCCTGATGGGTATTTTGTGCGACGTATGACGTGGCTAATGACGTGAATGTTTCCTACACAAGAGGTCCATTCACGGGTTGAGTATAAATGTGGCAGTAACCATGTGTTGTTTTTCCAGAGAGCCCACCCTGTTAGGGAAAAGTGCTCATGTATATATACAGTATATATATATATATATATATATATATATATATATATATATATATATATATATATATATATATACATATATATATGTGTGTGAGTATATATATGTAAATTATATATATATATATATATATATATATATATATATATATATATATATATATATATATATATTCACTAGTTCTATAAAATAATTAACTATCATCGCCATGGCTGTGGGAACTGAGAGGTAGCGAAACATACCTAATATATCTGAAATGGCAATCCGGACAGGGAGAGATAAAGAGCCTTTAAATGAAAGTGTAATAAATTTAAATTTAAATGAGAACTGAAAAATTCGTTTACTAAAAAAAAAACTTCTGTGAGGGTGTAAAGAAGCTCATGATTTACGGTGGTCAGTAAAGCCTTAAAAACATGTATGCCATTAACCCATTTTTCTGATATATTGCTTATTGGTGCAAGGAAGTATTGATCCAAATTTTTTCTATATTTACAATTTTGTTTCTCGGTTTTCGTTTTTCACATGTGAACATGGAAGCTCTCTTTGCAAATCTGTGCGTGTTCCGTGTGAATAATAAATATTTCGGCTGAGTAATGTCATTATTTAATAGAGATTATGAATACTTCGACTGAATGTGTATTTTCTAAATGCGAGAATGAGTACTGAGGTTGAGCAATCGCGTTCCCTATAGGGAGTATGAATTTCTTTGCTTGAAGAATGTAATATTAAGAAGCAAAAAAACGTATACTTTGGTGAGCAAAGAATTATTCAAATACGATAATAAGTAATTTGGTTCAATGCAGTAACTGTAGATCCCAAGAATTAATAATAATTCAGTTTAAAAACGTTCATTTTCACATGCAAGTTTTTTTTTTTTAGCTGAATGGCGCAATTTCCAAATGCTCGATAGTTATGTTCACGGAAGCATGGAATTTCTCAATTCAAAATGAATATTTTGAGTGAACAACTTGAGTCCTAAAAGCAAGAATAAATGCTTTGCTTTAAAAAATATAATTTTTAAAATGAAAATACAATATCATCTGTGCTAAGAATGCGTCGCATTGATCCCTGTATGTAGTGACGACCGATAAAAAAATCATCACCATCATGCATTAGAACAAGTATTTCATCGTGCAGGTTACGAATCAGGAAGTTACGTTTCTCTAATGTTTGTTTCAATTATAAAATCTCACATGCGAGGACACAAACAGTTTGCAAAAATGATGTTTGCCTTCGATCTAATGAAACATATATCCCCACCTCTCTCTCTCTCTCTCTCTCTCTCTCTCTCTCTCTCTCTCTCTCTAATATATGAAGATGCTAACATATGAAAATGGCTCCATCTGGAGTTGCGAAGGTGTGACATGATGTAAAACATTATATAAACAACCCCCTCCATAAAACATACACATAATACACACACACACATATATATATATAGATATAGATATAGATATATATATATATATATGTAAAGGCTCAAGAAGGTGACCTTTGAAAAGTTGGGTCAGCTATTCGCAGGGTCCATTTTCACTACACGCAGCAGATAGGAGCCTGCTGAAGCATCGAAGAAACCACCTTGGTGACCGGACACGAGCTGGGAAATGCGTTTTCAGCAAAGAACGTTCTAAATGAACCAGTTACAAAATCCGGTTTTGAAGGATGCATATATAGTGACGCCTCGAAGTACAGAGGCGTGTCTTGCCGAACTTTGACCTCGAATGATGTCATACAAAAGTACGTCTTCGTGCGTTACATAATGAATATAATGGAGGAACCGTTGTTCGAATCGGACTTGAGATCCGATTCTTGTGTGTCTGAAGATGTGAGTGATTTTTCACATGTGTCCCAGAGGACTTGTGGAGTGAGTAAGAATTCATATACGTTTTTAGACTTTGTTTTTCAGAACTGTGAACAGACGGTATCTCCTGTGACAGTGGAAGATGTGTTTCTGCAATTTTGTACATTTTATGATTTTTAATGAACAGGTATTTCTGTTCCACTCCATTCCTAACCTTTTTCCTCTCTCCCTCCTACGAGGATGAGAGTGGTATGACATTTGAGATGACCTGTTTTTTATTGATTGACGTGTTCATGTTTTGACAGATGAAACATTTCCTTAGAAGATTTTCTGATAGTTATGTGAAACATTGATTTCTTTCTTCGTATAAAAGAAGTTATTTTTCGTTGATTTTTGTCAGTAAAGGGTTTTAGTTTTGTACTTAGTATCTCATTCCAGTAGTCCTTAGATTTTAAAAAGATATAACATGATGCACGTTACTATCACACAATGTCTCGGGATAAGGAGATTAAACAAAACAGAGACTTAAATCAAGTATAGGCTCAGAAACGGTTGTTACATATATATATATATATATATATATATATATATATATATATATATATATATATATATATATATATATATATATATATATATATATATATATATATATATATATATATATATATATATATATATATATATATATATATATAGATACTATATATATATATATAAATCACTTGCACAAATGTAACAGAGAGTTCAATAAAAACGAACACTGTCCTGATACATTAATCATACTGATGAAGAATTTTTATCGTAAAACTGTTTACTAAAGTCGAGTCAAATTTATTTCAAAAAATCACAGATATAATTGCCATCATCAGGATGCTAAGAAGGGCGATGCGTTCAGGTCATAAGAATTAATTATTGTTATTCTACACTGGAACGATCTTCCTAACTTTGCTAATGAAGCTGATGCTCCTCACTTGAAAGTTGGGTAGTGAAGCTGCTTCGAAATGCAAGCGCCCTTGTCTTAGTTTTTCTGACATGTGGCTCACTGCTATATGTGAATCATATTTGAGTTTCTTCTTAATTTATTGTTATTTTCTCCTTTCTGTTTTCGTTTTTCACGGGTACGCGCGAAAGCTCTTTTTGCAACGAAATGATCTTCTGCGCTCGTTCCACGTGAAGAACAAATGCATTTTTGGTTGAGTAAACAACTGTACGAATATTTCTATTGAAAATTTAATATCTATGTACGAGATCGAATATTTAGACTGAACGAAGTAAGCAAAAACGTATACATTGATTAAATAAAAAATATTCAAATGCAATAATAAATAATTTGGTTCAATGATGTAATTCTATATTCCAAGGATTAATAACATTTGGGCTGAATAATAAAATTTGTACATGCAAAATGAATTTTTCGCTGAAGAATATAATTTCCAAATGCATGTTAGTTTTGATGGTTCAACATTTAAATGGCAAATGAGAATTTCGACTTTCATGTGCAAGAATCAAAATTTTATTACAATAATGGAAGATGAAATATTTCTGTTAAGAATGTGTTGCATTGATCCCTGCATGCTGTGACGATGTGTAATCGCCTCAACGTCGATCAGTCCTTGAAATTTTAATCACTGAGCTTACAGATACATCATTCATTTACACAAATATGATATACATACGAATCAGGCAGCTATATTCTCCAATGTTTGTTTCATTTGTGCAATCTCACATGAGAGGACATAAATGAATTGTCAGAATTGATGTTTGGCTTGAGTTCTAATAGGATCTCTCTCTCTCTCTCTCTCTCTCTCTCTCTCTCTCTCTCTCTCTCTCTCTCTCTCTCTCTCTCATTTAAATATTAAATATTAAATAAAAATATTCATATAATTAAAAATTGTATGAATATTTGTGAATTTATATATATATATATATATATATATATATATATATATATATATATATATATATATATATATATATATATATATATATATATATATATATATATATATATATATATATATATATATATATACATATAATATATATATATATATATAAACATAACATATATAAACACATATATAAATATATATATATGTATATATATATACATACATACATACATACATACATACATACATACATACATACATACATATATGCACACTCATGCGCACAAGAGTAACAAGGGATACACCAACAATGTGCTGGGACGTTAAGGATACTGATAATAAAACTATAATTCTACTATTCCAGTCAAGTTTAATTTAAAAAATTCACAGATGCAATTGCCATCATAACGATGCCCGGAAGGGCGTAGGATTCAGATGATAAAAGCTATTTATCGCCTTTTTACTGTGGAACGTTCCTCCTAATTTTGCCAGTGCCTCTGATGCTGAAGACTTCAAGGTGAACAGTAAAGCTGCTTCAAAATGCATGCGCCATTGGTTCAGTTTTATCTGACTTTTTACCTACTGGTGCATGCAAATATTTATCTGAGTTTTTCCTTTATTAATTGACTTCTTGATCTTCTTTATTTTCATGTTTTTGTATGTGAATATGGAAGCTACCTTTGCAAGTAAATGACCTGTGCTTGGTCCATTTGGATGTTTCTACATCACTGCAAATAATCATAATAATATTTGCTTATTTGCATGTACTAGCGCCATGTTCAGTGAAAAGTGTTATCTAGCTCCCGTGATCATCACAAATCTCTAACTGAAATTACTGAAGTAGAAAACCAACTACTGAACCAAATCATCATCACTTCTCAGCTCGAAAAAAAGACACCAAAAATTCACACCCAAATGTTCTGAGAATCTGGTGGGGTTTATTAATAATAATAAAAATAATAATAATAATAACAGCCTTTCGTTCGATGGTGAATTTGGCAACGGTGTCAAAGACCTTTAGAGAGTTCCATATAAAATGTTCATGGCCATATTTCGACGGCAGCTCCCAGGGGGTTACATTACTGCTTCCGTTATTCAATATGGTATCAGTCTATGACATTTCCCTACTTTGAGCGGCTTTGACATTCACCTGACATTTAATGAAATGGGAAACTAAAAAAAAAAAAAATCCATAAACATAATGTGACACCCAAGAATATAAAACGTTTAAAAAAAATTCTTCTAAAATTCTTACATATTTGCATGGGTAGGTGTAGAAAAAATTAACACATTCTCTTCTCTCTCTCTCTCTCTCTCTCTCTCTCTCTCTCTCTCTCTCTCTCTCTTTCATCAAATCTTTGGCAATATGCTTCAATACATCGGTGGCTGTCGTGGACGAGCATTTATACCATTTATATACATAACCTGTAAGACATCAATAGTTTAACACCAAAATCACAGCAATACCTTCAGAAACAAAATTTTCCCGTACGTAAACAACATATCGATCCCAAAGACCCGTATTCAGAAGCCACTACTTACAGATTGACGACGCGCCTATTTTCGCCTGCATTCGAGGAAGACCATTAGAAACTGTCTCAGCCATGCGTGAGTCCGTTTGATTCAACGCTGGGGAAACTAACGATGACCGAAACCCTAAGAAGTCCGCCAGAAAGGACTCAACTTTGCATCCGGGACGGAGGCTATTCGTGGGCGTCCGTAGAATTTCGTTCTCCAGGAAAACAATAGGTTCGTTTCGGCAGGAAGGTCTGTATGCGCTTTCGGGCCTTCGATTGGCATTCTTCCCTGGGCGAGTAAGAATGGCTGGGATAACGACTGCTAATGAAGAAAATAATGCTGCGAGGTTCTTTTGCAATTTCATATACGAGTTTAAAACTAACCGGATTGGTGGATAAAATGTTTGTACGAATTTATCATACATCATTTCGATACACATATGACCAAAGATGCATGACTGGTTCTAACAGATCGTTTTCGAATCATAAACAACAGATCTTTATGTTAATGATTACTTTATATATATATATGTTGGGCAATATATATACTGTATATATATAATGTATATATATATATATATATATATAAATATATATATATATATATATATATATATATATTATATATATATATATATATATATATATATATATATATATATATATATATATATATATATATATATATATATATATATATATAAATGGATGTATGTAAATTTATATACAACCTCTCTATGTGTGTGTGTGTATGTTCCAGCATAACTCTAAACGCATTAAAATATGCTAATCAATTTCAACCAAATATTCCCAATAACGTATACATTACGACTTACTGTCCAGAAATCAGCAAAAGAACTGTAATTTTGGTAAGACCCCTTTTCACTAGCACCAAAGGACACCAAAGGGCTGGGGATAGAATTAATCTGGGATAAAAAAGGGCTAATTTTTTCTGTTCTGAAACGGGCTGGTTCTGAACTGCTGTTGAGACTTAGTAAATAAATAAACTGCGAATTTATCATACATCATTTTGATACACATATGACTTACCATCTGGAAAATAATATTGTGGGGAGAGACATCATTGGCACAAAGGGGGTGGAGGTGGGAAGGGGAGATGAGACCTTCAAAATCCACTCTGTATAAGATTCGATAAAAATAACTGAAAATGACAGATATTAGTGTCTAATCCATAGTTAAGGTGCTTCTTTATTGTACTGGGTTGTAAACCTTCTTTGGATAGCGACAATACATTTTAGCTCAGCCTACCAAAGAGCGCAGTTTACTTTCTCTTCTAGTGAGGCCATGGGTCAACAGCAGTTCCGAAAAAGAAGTCATTTTTATGTTTCAGAAATTGTGAAAACTATTTAATAAAACAATAAGTAAAACGTCAGAAAAACAGAAAAACTAGACACATCAAGCTTTCTTTTCATTTTCACAGATTAATTCTATCATGTATAGTTACGAAGCTACAAGTATTTGAAATTGAACCAAGATTTTATGGACACCCTGGAGGCAAAAATTACTGTTCGGCACGGTAAAGACAGGCAACCTGACAGAATACAAGACCAGCCAGCGAGGCATGAGTGCATTAAAGGATTATTACATATCTTTTCCGGTGATATATTTTTCCATTCTTGAGCCTTTTGTTTCACAACAACTTGTTTCGCAAATTAAGGGCGTTTAAGTTCGTTTCTTGGGAAATTTCATGCTGAATAACAAAAAAAGCAGAATCAACTGTAAAAATATTTATAATAACGAGAGCATTGAACTATTTCATTAACGTGTTTACATCTGATTTTTATACGCTCTGACCCAAATACACACATTTCAGTTGTGACTCTTTACGCTCCTACATTTTCCATTTTCTTTTGTATTCATTTTTGTTACACTATCAGTTTAAAGTGTCTTACCTTACGTATAAATTTACTAAGTATTTCACTTAGAAGGTTAATAGCATAAGTGGTTTACCATTAAAATAAAAATTCACTGTTAATGGTGAAAAGGCCTCAACTCTCACCTGTACGGCAAACTAATATAATATCTATGAGTTCATTAATAACATAATTGACTGCCATTTGCTTACAAAATCACGCATACTGTATTGTCGGTTGCTTATTCATAATTGATGAAGAAGAAGAAAATTTCATCATTCCCTATTCATCACGCAAGAAGCAAGTACTCTGATTTATGTTGTTTTTTCTTCCATGGCAACCCAAGACACAAGTCGTACATGATACACGTTCATTACAGTAGACTAGATTTACCTGGTGATTGTCTATTATGCAGCACTTGGCCAACAGAACCATCGATGTAGCTGTAAAAAAGGACCTTCGGTCCATTGCAGCCAGACTTCGGCATACAGGTGCGTTGATTTATGCCTTTAACTCTTCATCTTTCTCTAGAATGAGAGAGAGAGAGAGAGAGAGAGAGAGAGAGAGAGAGAGAGAGAGAGAGAGAGAGAGAGATTATGCACCTTTAATTCTTCGTTCTGTGTTTTCTCACAAAAGGTATTTGTGAATATTTTGATTAAAAGACATTGTGTCTGTGGAAATACTTTATTTTTGTGAATAAAAGAGCAACCACCTACTCTTTCTCATGGAAAAAAATGCAACATCAGAACAAAGTTTATCTTTTGTCAGTTAATGACTCTTGATTTGACAAATATTAATTTTGGGTTTTTTCATTTATATATTGAGATTTTTCAAAAGTTGAAGGTTACAAAGATACTTTAGGCCTTTCTTCATTTCTATATGAAGGAGCTTCATTAATATTTTAATTTTAGTGATTTAATAAGTTCACTTTAATCAAAGAATGCTTAAAAATATATCCGCACATTCAATTTAAAGGGAATGTCATTTTTACAGAAAAAAGAAATGACAT
>NC_089757.1:11031269-11058769 GCF_040412425.1 Macrobrachium rosenbergii | reverse complement strand
CCACACAGCAAACACTATTTTCTACCAACCCCTCCCCCAAAAACAAGACCAGAGAGACTCCCAACAATAAAATAAAAATCCCACACCTGAACAGGATTAAGACGTTGACACAGACACTTGGGAACTCTAACCCTTTTGCTTTTACCTACCCAAATACCTTAGCCAAATCCCTGATTAACGTCCAACAAAAGCCAGTCCCCAAAGACACAGGCGTTTAAGAAATCCCTTGCCTCGATTGTGACCTATCTTATATCGGCTTTACAGGCAAATCACTCCCCCAGAGATTAATACAGCATAAACGTTCGGTTAACTACTGACAACAGAGCTCAGTTATTTTTAACCACATAAATAACCATTATCACAGAATAAACTGGACCTTCTGGTTTAAATACCGCTTTTCTGTAACTTTTTCTCATTCACTATCTGCCTGAGGAGAGAGACAGTTTGGGCTCTGAAATACAGCCTTTGCTTTATACATTTTGGATTTTTTTATGGGCTCCTTATATTTTATACACACACACACATATATATACACATACAAACAACATCGATTTCCAGATAAATAAAGATATTTCATATCCATAATGCTTTCTGAAGTGACAATTTCTGATACAAAGAATTGTTTATGAATTCCACTAGCACGAAACGAAAGAACTAATGAAAATAAGTGCAACTGAAAAGGGTAATAAAGGCACGAGTGTCCAAATAACATCAACAACACTTTTAAGTCAAAAGGTCAAGAGCAATAGATTGTCGTCCACTCTTTACAAAATTAAACAGATTTCATCATAAGAGGAAGTAATATATTAAACAGTATAATATAATTTTAATAAAACACTTGGAAGTGTTTTTCATTGTATAGATGATCAAAGGCAACAAATATTTATTTGTAAAACGAAAAAAAGAGGAACTACGCAAGAAAAAGCTTGCATCCAGCGGCCAGAAAATACCCATGGTGGAAATAGCTTCACGAACCTGGCTTTAAAATTTTTGCAAAAAAAAAAAATAATAATAATAATAATAATATAACATAGAATTATTAGAATTTACAGACCGAGAAAACACGTTAAAAGGAACAAGTATAGAAAACTAACAACCTTTTATATCTACATATGCAAAATGAATACTTATTTCGAACATATCTTGAACGCCCGATTCGAAATATGCTGGACTACTAATTCGAAAGCATCTTAGACATGTAATCTGAAAATATGAGAAGCTTAATTCGAGCATACATCAGACGCTTAACTCGAACACATCTTAGATGCCTCATTCGAATTTTTTAGAAGGTTAATTCGAAGGCATCTTTCGGTGACATGAGAGGAAGAAGACAGAGTGGTACGAACTATCGGATCCTGCAAGATCAGGCAACTTTTGCACAAGAATTTGACAAGTATTTGCCACGTATCGGTTCAGCAAAGGTATCCCAAGTATTGAAGGTGGACCAATTCGACCTGAGACACACACACTCTCTCTCTCTCTCTCTCTCTGACAACGTACTATTCAATTATCCTCTCATTTTACTTAAATATTTTTATTATTTATCTGTCATTTAAAATATTTTTAATAATAATTATAATAATAATAATATCAATAATAATAATAATAATAATAATAATAATAATAATAATAATAATAATAATAATAATAAAAGTTGCCGTTCGTTTGAATCTCACGAATTAGTACTTAACAGTCCCGAATGTTTTTTTTACAAGACAATAAATTAGGTTATTTTACCATTTTTCATGATATTTTTTTCCTCTAATCTTATTAAAAATCTTGTAAAAGCAAAAGTCCATGAGCAAGTTGAACAAAAGTTTTCATTTTAGTGTTCTGATACCACAGACTATTTAGCTTAGTAATTTAGCATTCCGGAGTATCTAGTGATCTGTCAACAAAAGAGGAATATGAAAATGTGGCCCACAAGTGAATAACATAAAACAGTACCATTGTGCCTGCCTCAGTAATTCTTCCTGGGCTATATACATCGACTCTTTCTCGTCCATTTACATCCTATTCCAACCAAAAGACGCAACAAGAACGTTCAGAGATCACGTTCTCTCCCAAAATCTAACAATATGTTGTCTGACACGGGGCCCACCTTTGGACAAAGTTTTTAAAAAATCCACACATTTGTTTTTGCGTAGGCAAGCAAACAAAAGATAATCCAATCGAACCAAAAATCACAACTACTTAGAAATTCTAGTAATTCACTTATCCATCTTTATCAGAGGTAATTATCAGAAAACCTGGTAGGTTATTTATCTCGAAGTAAATCAGAATTCATATGTGGAGAACAGTAATCCCTGTTTTCAGCAACAAAATATTCAGTACATATCAACTGGCTTCTAAAAAGTCCCGCAGTTTTTTGCTACTCACTCGGCTTTGTCTTATCACCAAACTTTGAGGGGAAACCGCCGAAAAGTTTTCTTCGATTCTATCTTAATAAATGGAGAAAAAACGTATAATCTCTCTCCCTCTTTTTTTCTTTTTTGCAAGCAAGTTCTGTTACGTAAATAATGCTGTCTAACAATGAAAAATAGACTAAACTCCGTTAAAACTTGGCTGGGCTATTTTCAAAAACATTTCTCCATACTGTTTCCGAAAATACCCTTTGCAATTGATCATCAGCTTTCATACTCTGAGTTCGAATGACTGACTAATTAAAGCATCCCTGGCATGATGACGTCAAATGTCATTAACAAAGATTGAGCCTTAATGATAGCAATATGAACTTCACAATGAAGTCTCACTAACGTGTTTTTTTTGGGGGGGGGCATCTTTCAACATCTAGCCACCAGACATCACAACAACAAGGAGATATCTATAGGAAAACTGAAGCCAGCCGTGGCCTTGCTATCGTGATTTTTTCTAGACTAATATGCGTGACTTCAATGTTGTCCTAATGTACAATAAACCTGGTGCAAATTTTGCTGGCAAGAAGCTTTACGATTCCAGAAATCTTTGTTCTTGAAATTATCGTGAATTTTAACCTTTTTCACCTGCAAGCTTACTAACACTGCGCACTCGTCACTCCAGTTGCAAACCCCTTCTCTTTTACCGTATGTGCAGGTATGCAATGCACCTTTAGCTTCGTGCATTTTATGTAGTATCCTGCCATTATGATGCCTCTGTTAATCTTTATGTCAAATATATTTCTTGCCATCAAGAGGGCATTGCACATTCCATCTGAGTGTTCATTTTTGTGGTGTGATACGGTTTTGGCTAGGCGAGTTTCATCTTTCTCTCGTTATGCATTTCTTGCTATGTGAGTACTAAACAATAAGAATTGCATGTAAATATCTTGCATCAACAACGAAGGCTAATTTATCGTAAATGGCTTTCAAACATTTAAAGTCTGCCTTATTTAAACCCTTTGAACAGGAAAAGGCTAGAGGAAAAGCTAAGTTACGAAGAGTTCGGTAAAGAACACGGAATTGGTATGGGGCAAACACACGTGCACCCACACACGCCCAGAGAGTAATGAATATAAAACAAGGTCCTACAAGAGGAAGGGAAACCTTCCCAGATGACGTAAGGCGGAAAAGGTAAGAAGGAAAAGGTGAGGCCGCTCTCGTAAAGCGACGCATAAATCCAGACGTTAGCGATGCGTCAAACCTAAGCATCACCCTCGGGATGCTTGATAAGATCTCATGCATAGAGACTGCTGCAATTCAGACGAGGAAAGAGGGATGGCGAGGGATGGCATCGAACCCGTGGGGCCATAATTCTTCCAGAATGGGGAGGGAAGAGAGCAAGAACGGGAAAAGAAAAAAAAAAAAAAAAAAAAAAAAAAAAAAAACTAATGCAAGAAAGTTATGGAAAGAATGTTTTCGCTTATGTTCTCGGAATTTTATTTACAAGGTATATTCCCATTATTATTATTATTATTATTATTATTATTATTATTATTATTATTATTATTATTATTATTGTTGTTGTTGTTGTTGAAGGTGATGGCTGCGCCAGCTGCATTCAGTTTATATGGTGTTTTCTCTATTTTTATAATAACTGACTTTTCTTGGTTACTGCATTGCGCCAGTAAGTCTCCGTTACTTGTCAATTCTGGAGAGGGAAATAGCCGCAGATCGGGATATGATTATTATTATTATTATTATTATTATTATTATTATTATTATTATTATTATTATTATTATTATTATTATACAGGCGGGTTTCAGCATAATACGAACCCTTGGGTGATAAATATATGATTGGCTGACGGAATTTGACGACGGCCGAATATGGTCATCGACGCCGCATATGATGGTAATAATTCTGGTTCTATGGACCCCTCCATACCAAGGATATTTTCGTTGATGCGAGTTCTGGGTGTGTACGGAACATATCCTTTCCTAAGGAGAGGCCCGACGTTCGATCCTAATCGAGGAAGAAACGATGTAGACTCCAATCATTAAATCCACTGTGTTTATCTTAATAAAGTAACAATAATTATTAAACTATAAGTCATTCGACTGTTAAGAGCCGCTGCCAGAGATATAAAAATACAGCTGAGAGAGAGAGGGAGGCAGAGCGTTCAGTCAAAGAATATAATGTCATTCAGAATTAAAAATGCTCTCTCTCTCTCTCTCTCTCTCTCTCTCTCTCTCTCTCTCTCTCTCTTAATCATGTTGTTGATTCGGTGTCTTTTCACAAAACTAAAACATCCCCTAAAATTCTGTGACACGAACAGCAATCTGTGTGATTTTTAATGTCTGATTCCTGCGTTATTTTCTTTCTTTTTACTGGGAGCTGATCCACAGGAAAAATATTCTGATACGTGAACAATACATACATACGAACATATCTACGTGCTTAATTCATCTTCATCTTTTAGAGTAAAAATGTTACTGGTTTACAGATCCATGGACTAAAAGCCTTTTTACCTTTAAAAAAATACAACAATAAAAATGTTTTATCTTCACTTTGTCCGGAAAGGTTAAAGAAAGTTTTTTTCATTAAAAAAAAATGAAAACGCTGAATTAACTATATACACGTTGACTTAAATATGTAAATAAATATGATACCCTTTCTCCCCTTTCCGTAATTCTCTCCTTTTACCCCTTCGTCCTTCTCTGCATTTTGGAAAGAGAAATGACGCCATGAAGCTGACGATATCCTTCGCGATATCTCTGTCCCATCTACATTGCCGCAGTCTTCGTGCACGAGATCTTATCAAGCCTTCTAAGTGTGATGAATCGGTTGGATGGGTGAATTATGAGTCGCTTTACAAGACCTGCCTGAACTTCCTATCTCGTGTCACAAGGGAAGCGTATTTTATCGTCACAAAAAGGGCATTCTATGGGGAACCTCTTTTCTCTTCTCTCTCTCTCTCTCTCTCTCTCTCTCTCTCTCTCTCTCTCTCTCTCAACATATAGTGCCACCTTTCCTGGCTCATAATCGGTAACCAGACTGATGTATGAGTTTGATTTAAGAAATTTAGGCTGTCAAACCAAGCACTGAGGCTCCTTCGGCCACATCGCGCTCAAGACATTGAAAAGGGGCAGTTGGAGTGGTTGGACAACAAAATAAAGAGGTCCGGAATATAAAGGCAATGAAATACAAGAATCTAAGGGTGGAAGTGATAAGAACCCCACATTAGCACTAAGAATTATCAGTTAGAGTTGTTGGACAGCAAGACTGAAGAAAGGATGTGGGAGATGGATGGCGCGGTAAAGGCTAAAAAGTAGACTGATCTCTAGGAAAGAGATCGACTGTGATTGGTTAATGAATTATATACCTGGTGATTAAGTCGACTGTTGCGAGTCGCTGTCATGTGTGTATGTGTGTGCGTTTCCGTGTCTGCATAGAGAGAGAGAGAGAGAGAGAGAGAGAGAGAGAGAGAGAGAGAGAGAGAGAGAGAGAGAGAGAGAGAGAGAGAAGAGAGAGAGAGAGAGAGAGAACTTTTACATAAACTACGATACCAAATTAAAAAGAAAAGGGCATCGGTAAGCTGAAACCTTTTATCAGTTCTCTCTCTCTCTCTCTCTCTCTCTCTCTCTCTCTCTCTCTCTCTCTCTCTCTCTCTACGCTTAAATATCGAAAATAACTTCAAACAAATCTGAATACTCTATAATGCGAAAATTGTTCGTTTTTATAATGTTACGGGCAGCCTATTACTACTGGTTTCATTAATTAGATTCAGTTTTCTATTCCATTGTTTCTGGAGTTCATCTTTCCACTGCTGACGGAAAAAACGAAATTTCCAGGTGGAGCCTGGCAGAAATATTTGCTGTTACGAGATACTGCAATGGCAAAGAATCGCAAATAAGAAGAAGTTCAAAGGGATTCCATGTATAGGTGACATGGAAGGTCAGTGACCATAAATTGCTTTTTATTTTCTCTACTTTGAAACCTGAAGAGAAATTGTGCGTCATGGCTGTCGACTTACACTAAGAGCGGAGGAATTGACTCGTAATTTATGAATGATTAAGGCAACAAGAGGAATCGAGATTTATAACAGAGTTCAGTGACCTCATTCGTGCAATCGACAGGGTTAAAGAGACATTTGAGTTAGCATTTAACGATCTCAAAATGATGTTTTCCAAAATAGGGTTAAGAACCTTGAAGGTTTATAGTATTTATATATGAGAAGTAAATAGTGCGTTATCTGGAAAAAATATAATCTCTATAAAAAGTTAAGAGTTCTGGAAAACTAAGAAAACATGAATTAAAAAGTATTAGGAAAGTACTTTAGGAAAGTATTTTATAATGCCTTAGAAGGTGTCAAAATGATAAGGGAAAATACGGTGAAGAAGTATATAAAAATACATTACCAAAACTTTATAAAGTACAAAGAAAAAGAAGTATATAAAAATACTTTACCAAAACCTTATAAAGTACAAAGAAAAGGTATGGAAAATAATAAAAATCTAGTGATGTTAATGTTTAATCTATATACATAAAACGGAAGTACCGTATGTATGTGTATATTCCAGCATAACTCTGAAACGCATTGCGCAATTTCAACCAAACTTGGTAAACGTATGACTTACTATCTGGAAAGGAATACTGTGGGGGTAAGACATCAGTGGCACCAAAAGGGGGGGTGTATGGGAAGGGGGATGACATGTAAAAATAACCGAAAACGACAGATATTAGTGTCTAGTCCATAGTTTTCGAGGTCGCTGAGATGAATAGTGACACTCCAGAATCCCTTTAAGTCCAAGTTTAGCCCCGACAGAAGGGGGGGGGGGTGAGAATGGGTGAAAAATAACATGTCAAAAATGACAGATATTAGCGTCTAATCCATACTTTTCGAGTCGCTGAGATGAATAGTGGCACTCCCGATGCCCTTTAAGTCCAAGTTCACCCCAATAGGAAGGGGGGTGAAAAGAGGCGAAGGATAAATTGTCAAAAATGACAGATATTAGTGTCTAATCCATAGTTTTCGAGGTCACTGAGATGAATATTGATACTCTCAATGCCCTTTTGAGTCCAAGTTTAGATAGATGAAAAATAAAGTGTCAAAATGACAGATATTAGTGTCGAATCCATAGTTTTCAATATCGCTGAGATGAACAGCGACACTCCTGATGCCATTTAAGTCCAAGTTTAGCCCCAACAGGAATGGGGGGTGAGAAGGGGCGAAATATAAAATGTCAAAAATGCGGGGCAATGTAACTGAGGCAACTATCTTAACAGGAAAGAGAGAGAGAGAGAGAGAGAGAGAGAGAGAGAGAGAGAGAGAGAGAGAGAGAGAGTTTTTCGGTTGTCATTCAGAATTTTCCCGGGCAGTGCTGGGTTGGTCAGCTAGTTGCTTCATGGAATGAATTATATTTTTGACACGTTACCTATATTGTTTTTCGTCTATTCAATTTCGATTAATCTTAATTTATAACCATTTTCTATTCAGTGCAAGATTAATGGGCATATGGTTGAACGGTCTGACAACGCAGGGGATAATTAGTGGGGAAAAAGGTAGAATACCCCTGAATTTTAGAAGAGCAGAAGCTTCAGCTTACAAGAATACTAGAAACACTCAGAAACGGATTGCTATATAATATAATGAGCTGCTGGAAATGATATGTAAACTGTAATTAATTACTAATATCCCTGATCTTATCCATGCCGGAACCTTCACTAATCTAAAGACCCTCTCCAGGTAACTTTGCAGTGACAAATGTCCGTGCTAATGAGACAATTAGAGACACGCCTGTCATAAACAGATTGCTCATTATCGGCTCTGACAAAATGCACCCCATTAATTACTACTGGAGGTTAGAGTGAGTTTCATAATCTTCATTCTGATTCACATGAGTGCTTCGTATATAAATGTAACCTGGCCTCTCCTACGCAGTCACTCCATCCACTCCACTGGCTCCTTGACACTTATTTAAACCCATTTCCTCTAGCGATAGAGTCTGATGGTTGGTTATAAGTTTTTTTTTTCTTTATCAGGGATTTAGATCATGCTTGAGTGGGAATGGGGAGGGGCTCCCCACTTCAAGGGAGGAAGAATCATCACCCAAATTTTGATTACATTTTCTCTTTCTCTGTATTCTTTTAAACTCGATCTGGCGTTCCTTTGTATCAAAGCCCAGCGCCACTACGAACAAATCCATGGGAGACCTAGTTAATCCGCCTCAGAGCTGTTTAATTATAAATTAAATTCTGATTTGTGCTAATTTAAATTTCCCTTCTACTATCAGCTTTCCTTAAATGTCATAATTAAAACCTGTTTTCCTGACTTTCTCTATTCATCCTCTTTCTACATCAGTTTTCTTCAAATATCATTATTCTAAGTTTTCTTTCCTAACTCTCTCTCTCTCTCTCTCTCTCTCTCTCTCTCTCTCTCTCTCTCTCTCTCTCTCTGGCAAGATACAGATACAGGGTTGCCCACCTCATTACTGACCTCTTCGTCTAGAAATAAATATAATTCGATGTATCTTGGTATTAAATGAACGGAAATTATCAGAAATATTTCCAAATTCCAAGTCCCAATTAACTCTGTTCAGTACAATCTCTTTTTTTTCAGAATCGTCTTGAATGATAAAATATGAAAATTTAAAACTAATAATAACAGTTATAATCATTGCGAAAAACATTTTTGAACGACGTCAACGTTTTTGAGTTTGCTACTTTTCTTTCAAAAATCAGTTTTGCTGAGAGAGAGAGAGAGAGAGAGAGAGAGAGAGAGAGAGAGAGAGAGAGAGAGAGAGTACCATAGCACTAAGTACTTGTAAAGAAAAATTATAAATCTACTGTGTATGAGCGTACATATTAATAACAATTGGGAAATTACAAAGCTAAGGAAATGTAAACTAAAGATTTAAGTAATTGACAATGCCTTAGATGTCAAAAGGTTAAGGAAAAATATGGCTAAATGCTATGGAAAATCCATTAAAAGCGCTGTGAAAGTACGCTGAAGAATTTATGTAAGTATGCATTAAACTGACACCGAAAATAATTTTAAAAATTTTCAAATAAACTAAAGCTTTCCTCAACTCGTACTGTGGAGAATAAAAACATCCTACTTAACTCTTACGTAATCGAATTTGAGAGAGATACTTGTGCTCATAGATTTTTTAGCCCGACAAAGTATATCGCACTTCAAGGGACATAATTTACACGAAATTCCATTGCGTGTCTTCTTCATTTGTTCCATAATATACTCGTCTGGGAATAAAAAAAAAAAAAAAAGGACTCTTATCAACACTATGACTGCGGTTCGTCTGCAGTAAGTTTCGTAGAATGTCACACCATTTCCGCGTTTTCTGTAACAACACCATTTTAGAATGCATGAGGGGTTTTATTATGCATATTCGTGCACCGAGGCGGCCCAGTGCAGTGGGTGTATTTCCCAGGAGTACAGGCATTTTTTAACGTAACGATTCTGGGCATGGCTCAACGGCTAGTTAGCGTAAACAATGCGTTCACTAGGGCGTCTGACTGATCATTGAATGTCATGCTCGATTATCTAGCGGCCACTAAAGAACGTCACAGTATAATCGGTAGGTAATCGTGAGATTTGAGTGTAATAACTGATTAACAAATTTATCTTTCTTACCATGAGCGTTAATTTAGTATATTGTTTGCATGTTTATGATGTCAACGATAAGGCCAAACATCAAACAAGTGAATTTTTAAGAATAAAGTGATACAGAAAATGAAAAAAGAATACCACAGGAATTTGAGTGCGTAATAAAACCATTATAGGTAAACTAGGCTTCAAAACTATTACGCGTCCCAACATATTAAATAAAACCAGTAAAACTCTCATATGCCCATCCACCGCTAACCTTTAAATGGATTCCTTTAAAATATTTTTACCAATAAACCGACTTTAATTCTACTGCACCTGGGTCACGCCAATTCCCTTTTTTCAGAAATAATAATAATAATAATAATAATAATAATAATAATAATAATAATAATAATAATTTTCTCTTAATAACTAACAACGATTGTTAACTCTTCTATTTTTTCTGGAGAGGGAAATAGTAGATCGGGATATAATTTATTTCTGATGCTAAAAGGTTTCCGGTAACTGGAATTATCATGGTCCGTGAGTTTTTTCAGGACGTTATAGTTGTTAACTCAGTTATAAGAGTGTTAGGCCAAAGTTTCTCTCAGATACTAGTGAGCATTTCTGGATAGGGAGTAGACTGGTGTTCAATGGATGGATTTAGATTCAGATCGCTGGCACGGGCTATAAGCAGCCCGTATTTAGTTTCTGAACGAGATGAGAAGGGTGGTTATCAGGCAGGGTTACCCCTATTAAACCTTATGGTGCCCATCAGTAGGAGAAAAAGTTCTGAGAGTCCTGGTTGAGTTGTAGAGGACCAGGGAATCAAAAACTGGATCCTGAAGCTCTAAGAGTTTTTTTAACTTACTCAGGAAAGTTATTTTTGTTGTGAGATTTGGAGGGGCAGCTTTACTTCAGCTGCTTTGGTTATAAGGTGAGTGTTTTCAGCAATGTCAAAGACTTTCCTCAGTTGCAGATACCTTCAGTGAGAGAGTGATGAAACTGTCATGTTGTTGTGGCACGGCAAAGAGGAGGAAGTAGACTGGTGTTCAGAGCTAGTCCTTTGGGAGGTGGAAGGAGGTTTTATTATACGCATTGGTAGTCAGCTTTTCTTCTCGGGGTCAACTGTCTGGGTGGTGAATGCTGCTGTGGTATGATTCTGGCTTTTGATTGGCTCGAGGAGAACTTGATGGTCTCGGAGGTGGAGGGATGCCCTTCATTGGTTACCGAGAACTTTCTTCAAGACAAAAACTCAGACTTGATGGTCGCGCTGCTGTAGTCTTGCCGACCGGCGGGGTTGGTGCGTGACGTCATTGCGTGGTGCGTGACGTTGCGTTTCCTCTCACTAGCCAATAAGCGGCCCGCAGTTCGCCTCAGCCGATCAGAATTCAGCATGCAGTTGACACCTGCTGACCACCGCGTCTATAAAGAGTAGGACCCAGCATGAACACCAGTCTACTCCCGCCCTTTGCCGTGAACATGCTCAGTAGTTTCTAAGAGAAACGCTTGGCCTAACACACTTGTAACTAACAACTATACCGACCTGAGAACACTCTACGGATCATGATTCACCAAATTTCAGTTACCGGAAGACCCTGTGGGCATCAGAAATAAATTATATCCCAATCTGCGACTATTTCCCTCTCCAGAAATGACAAGTATCGGAGAGTTACTGGTGCAATTCAGTAACCAAGAAAAGTCAGTTATTATAAAAATAGAGAAAACTATAAAACTGGATGTAGCTGATGCATAAATCGCCTTCAATAAACCTGATTGAAAGAGGGTCTACTACCCACATAATAATAATAATAATAATAATAATAATAATAATAATAATAATAATAATAATAATATAGTAATAATAATAATAATAATAATATTATTATTATTATTATTGGTAAAAAGATAAGTGCGGTAAAATGGGTGAACATTTTCAGTTTTCATAATTAAGATTTTAAGGAATTACGAAGATTAACATTATAAGAAAGAGGAGTAATCAAAATAGCATTAACGATTCTAAATTGTATCCGCTTCTATAAATACCAGATGAAAATCCACGTCGTAAGACCTTTGAGAAACTCGTCTCTAACGGAAGAAAAGTGTAAAGGAAGGGATACACAGACATAATAATACACGAACGCTTCAACTTATACCAACCATAACAACAACACAAAAGAAAACACTAAACAAACATTAATCTAAAGCTTCAACTTCTGCTGAAGCATCCAAACAGATTGGATGTTAGCTATTATGTCTTTCAAGTATATCTCCTCGGATTAGGATCTCCAGAATCCTACTACGCAACCTACAAACACACCAATCGAAGGGGGACGTTTCAGCGTGTCCACACATCCAAGGATTTGTCCTCCTTCGGGAGTATTTTCTGTTTGCTGATGGACCAAAACACTTGAGGTACTTGATCCAAGGACAATACTCGATATCTGTTATACGCCGAGTCTCTCTGTCTCTGTCTCTCTCTCTCTCTCTCTCTCTCTCTCTCTCTCTCTCTCTCCCCGAAGAGTGCGTTGTTTTCTTTCTTTTTACTGGGAGCTGATCCATAGAGTACATTCCGACACGTGCAAAACACATACGAACGAATACACTAGTATGCTAAATTGATCTTCATTCATCTTCTAGTAGAAATGTTGCTGCTTTACAGATGCATGGGCTAAAGGTCATTTCCCCTTACTATTCAGAAAAATGAATAAAAGGGAAAAATTGCTTATCTTCAGTTTATCTGGAAATTATACAAAAGGTTTTTAATAATAAAATGAAGGCTTGACAGGGAAAGAACAATGATGAATTAAATGAAAGAAAAAATATAACCTTTCATCCCTTGCCGCAATTCTCTCCTTTTACCCTTTCGCCCTTCTCTAGAATTTGGGAAGAGAAATGACGCCATGAAGCTGACGATATCTCTCGTGATATCTGTCCCATCTTAATTGCTGTAGTCTTCGTGCTTGAGATCTTATCAAGCCTTCTAAGTGTGATGCACCGGTTGGATGGGTGAATTACGAGTCGCTTTGCAAGACCTGCCTCAACTTCCTATCTCGTGTCACACGAGAAGCGTATTTTATCGTCAAAGAGAAGGATGGTATTCTAAGGGGAACCTCTCTCTCTCTCTCTCTCTCTCTCTCTCTCTCTCTCTCTCTCTCTCTCTCTCTCTCTCTACGCTTTGATGTCCGAAGTAGCTTCATGAAAAAAAAAAACTGAGCAATCTATAATACAAAAGTGTTCGTTCTCGTTTCTTCTTTCGGGCAGCCTATTATTAAGGGTTTCATTAATTAGATTCAGTTTTTTTATCTCTTTCTTTCTATATTTCATCTTTCCACTACTGACGTAAGCAGCGAAATTGCCAACGAGCGTTCGGCAGAAATATTTGCCGTCACGAGAATGGCAGATATGTAGAAATTAGTAAGGAATTCATAAATAGAGCGCATGGAATGTCAGTGACCCTAAATTACGTTTTGTTTCATTTTTTTTATAAACCTGAAGAAAAATTGTGCAACATGGGACTGATTCGTAATTGATGAATGATTAAGACAACACGATTAATCGAAATTTATAATGGAGTTCATTGACCTCTTTCTAGCAATCACCAGGGTCAAAGAGGCATTTTGTGCTGATTTTGTTTAACGCTTTCAGTTCGATGTTTGCAAAATGGGGTTCAAGAACCTTGAACTTTCGCAGGGGTTTATCCATTAGTATTCATGCGATTAATAAATAATGCGTTTTATTTCATAGAATGGAATTTCATTAGAAAAATTCAAGAGTTTTAGGAACAGAGGGAAGTATGAATTAAAAAGGACTAGGAAAGTGCTTTACAATGCCTTAGATGTTAAAATGCTACCGAACAACACTGTACAATTAAACGAATATATAATAAAAAGCCGTGAGATGTATATTGCAATGTTATGAAAAATAATAGAAAGTTATGATGCTCATGTTTAATTACTTCATAAATTGAATTACACTTTTAATCAGTTAGCTAACACATTTTTTTATAATCTTATATTCCATTATCTTAATTTATAACCATTTTATGTTCAGTGCAAGATTAGTGGGCATACTAATCAACGGTCTGACAACGCACAGGATCGGTAGAGGTGGTGGTGGTGGGGGTTAAACACCCTAAATTCTTCAAGACATGAAATTTCAACTATTAGCAATACCTTAAATCTTCAAAAACGAATAACTTTATTGTTTTATGAGCTGCCTCTAACGATATGTAACTCTGTCATTAATTACAATTACCACTGAGCTTTCCCGTGCCTTGACGTTCATTCATCTACAGACGCTACCCAGGAAACTCGATCACTCTATAACTCCACTGGCTCCTTAAGCCCTATTGTAACCCATTTCCTCTAGCACTAGAGTCTCAAGGTTAGTTGTGATACTTTTTTTTTTTAAACCGAGCTTTGGATTAGGTTTGAGCTGGGAGGGGGAAGGGAGAAGGGGGAAGGGGCTCTCCTCCCAAAGGGAAGAAGAATAATCACCCGAATTCTGACTCATCTTTTACATTTGCTAAGCGAATATGAACTCGGACTAGCGTTCCCTGGTACCGACGCCCAGCACAACTATGGGCCTAGCTATTGGAAACCCAGTTAATCTGCCTCAGTTTTGTTTGATTATCCTTCTACTTCGGCTTTCCTTAGACATTATGATTCTAATATTATCTTCATTTTTCTTTCTGTATCTGGTTATATTCTTCGTCTTTCTACTTCGGTTTTCTTGAAATATCATTATTCAAGGTTTCCTTAACCACAGCCGCCCCGCCCCCCTCTCTCTGCTACGTAATGGTAACATATCAGTATCGACCTTTGAAACTTGAAAAAACCACAAACTGGAGAACAAATATGTTCAGCAGCACATACAGTTTCGGAGCGTCGTGATCCCTCCTCAGTTTGGAGACAGTAAAACCCAAATTTTAACTACTACGTAATCGATGTTTAGAGAGATCTCTTGGCTCATAAATCGTTTTTATCACGAAAGCGTATATCGCAATTCATGGTACATAATTTGCGTGAGATTTCTTCGTGGGTCTTCTTCAGTTAGTTCCTTAAAACATTTGTTTGAGCATAAAAAGAAATAGGAATCTTGTCAACCCTGTGACAGCGGTTCCTCTGCAACAAGTGTCTGAAAATGTCGTGTCATTTCCGCGCTCTCTGTTGCAGCAGTATCTTACAATGCATGAGGGTTTTTACAATGCACATTCGGCATCCGTGGCGGCCAGCCGCGTACTTCCCAAGGGTGCATGCATTTTTAACGTAATGATTTTGGGTGGACATGAAGCAAGCTAGTCAGTGTGAGCAAGGTATTGTAAGTAAGGTTCAGTGGTTGTTTGTAAGGAACACTCGTATTCCGATTGTTTGCTTTTGTTTGTTTGTCTCACCTGGGTTTTTATTTTGCCATGTTGGCAGGGGAGGTGTCGTCCGCTGAGCTGTGGGTGACTGCAGGCGGTCAGTAAAATCGCTAGCGGAGAGTCAGTAGTCGCTAGAGAAGCGAGTCAGTATCTCAGCAGCAGAGCATCAGTCATTCTAACCTGAGGGTCAGTTTGGGGCAGCTTCAGGTATTGGTTACCTGAAAGTATGTGAGGGGTTGGCGTGTTTCGTCGTCTGGAGTGCCACTTCGGTTGGAGTATGATCTTGTCCAGCAGCGTGTGGCTGTCTTGATTACCTGTTTGTGATCGTCTGTAGTCGTGACCCCGTCATGAATATCTCATCGTTTGGAGTGTGAGTTCGTCCAAGTACTGCGGTCCGACCTGTTTTGGAAGTTAAGTTCACTTCACTTCACTTCACTTCACTTGTGTGTTCTCGTCTGAGTATGGCCGACTTGCCTGTTTTGGAAGTTCATTTCATCTTAGTGCTCTCGTCTGAGTATGGCGGACTTGCTTATTTTTGAAAACTCGCCTCTTCAGTTTAATCCTATGGTGGTTGTGTTTGCTCCTTCCTCCTTTGTATGCCCCTGTTTCTGCCAGATTTTCTCAGTCCCCATATTTTTGTTTTACAGAACCTGATGGACCCAAGAGTGGTTCTTAACAGTCTTTACTAAGACGTCTGATTTATCATTTAATGTAAAGTTCGATTATTAACTAAAGCATACCTTTCACACCATGATCAATTATATAATACAGGGTTTGTACGTGTGTGATGTCTAGGATAAAACAAAACATCAAACATGGAAATTTGTGCGAATTTTTAAAATAAAGTGATATGAGAAATGAAAGAATACCATTGGAAGTTGAGGCATGCACTAAGAACGTTACAGGGAAACTACACTTCAAAACTATGACATTTCCCAACGTATAAACTAAAACCAATAAACTCGAATAGTTTGGTCCGGCAGGAACCATTAAATGCAATGCTTTCGAATATTTTTTTCAGTGAATAGAATTTAATTCACCGCACCTGGGTCAGGTGAGTTCCATTTGTTCAGAAATAATAATAATAATAATAATAATAATAATAATAATAATAATAATAATAATAATAATAATAATAATAATAATAATAATAATGCAAGATGGCAAAAAAATAAGCGCTGTAAAATAGGAAAACATTTTCAGTTTTCCTCATATTTTAAGGAGATTCGAAGAGTAACATAGAAAAGAATGCGAAGTAACCAAATTCTAAATTGCAACCGCTTCTATAAATACTAGATGAGAATCCACTTCACAGAACCCTGAAATACTCGTATCTAAAGGAAGAAAAGTGTATAGGAAAATAAGAACAGACACAGACACACACACACACACACACACACATATATATATATATATATATATATATATATATATATATATAAATATATATATATATATATAAATGTATATATAATACATATGCATACATTATAAACATACATTATAAATATACACATACATATATATAAATACATATATATATATATATATATATATATATATATATATATATATATATATATAAATATATAAAACGCATATACTTTGCATATGCATGAGGGTCTTGTGTACACCTGTGAAATCACCCTTTACATTTTACTACAGAATTTTGACACCAGCCATTTGAATCTAAATGAACGATTTATAGCTGTTATGTCCTGTACCGCAAAAATCGCTTACTGTCGGAATTTTATATGAAAATGAAACACGCAGTCAGCGAAGACCTTTTAGGCAAAGCCCGGACTCTCCAATTATAAATCTAAGAAAAATAGAGATCCCTTTGGTCATGCAATACACGAGAGGCCTTCGTTAGATTCTCGTTACTGAAGTACGCTTCTGAAATGCTGATGTAAAACAGACGGCTTTCCATTTCCGGATATATTCCTCTCATGATATGTCGTTTCCTATTTGGGTTTACCACTCCAATTTAGCCTTTTAAATTGGATCGCAATTCGGATTCGGTCAAAATTATTAAAAATTCATTGGAAATGGGATGGGCAAGTTGACATTCCTTTGCTTCAGGTAGGCAAAATAAATTAATAAATAAATAAACAAATAAATAAATAGAGGGAAAAATAGATTGTAAGTTATCGGGCGTCACAGCCATTTACTGTAGAAAGAGTTCCACAGCATGGTAGTAGAAGGAAAACAAATTCAACAAACAAGAAAATGCATGTGGAACAAGATGATTATCTTGTGTTACGAATTACCCGAAGAAAAAGTCCTGGTCCTGGAGTTTTCTCTGCAGAGGACTTAGTACCTTTTTGTTAAGTTTCCTGACTCTCTTGTCCATTAGCGAAATAAGGCAGTATACTGATTGGTTTTCATCAGTATCTTTTCCTAATCCAATGAGCAATTTTGTTGCCTAGAAATTTACCTGAAAGTACGACTAACATTTCCATGTTCTCGCATTTAATCTCTGTAGCTGGACTTACGAATGTATGTTTCTGCATTATGATGGTTTAAAGCTTCCTTTATATCACCTTTCTTTAGGAATTGCACTTTCTTCTCCTTTCTAACCAGTCCTCGGCCTTTTCCTCTTAATTTCTATGCATCAATTTATCTGTTTGCTGAATTACGCATCTACTTGTTACGTATTATTTTCTTTATTCAGTTTTTCAGAAAAAAGACAACCTATAATAGTGGATCCTGCATTATTTGTTTTCCCATACTGAATAATAAAAAGATAATAGTGAATATATTGGTCGCATTCACGTGAAATGTGTATTTTCTAAAGTAAAGCCAAAAAGCCGTTTACTTTCCCGATTTCGTCACATGGTCAATTATGCGTATCCAAAAGCACTAGGAAATCGAAAAGTTAAAAGGCATTCGTTGGCTTAAAATTAATTATAAGCGAATACTTCAACAAAAATGATTTACAACAAAACATATCAATTATAAAAGTAATTAATAAATATTTATAATTATGTCATTTCAATCGGATATCTCTTAAAACGCAATAATAATAATAATAATAATAATAATAATAATAATAATAATAATAATAATAATAATAATAAATGAAAGTTAATCTAACGCTTCAACTCTACTAAAGTATCCAAACAGGTTGGATGTTAGCTATTCTGGTCCTTGAGTTTATCTCCTCGGATTAGGATCCCCAGAATCCTAGAATGCATCCTACAAACACACCCATTGAAGACGGACGTTTCAGCGTGTCCCAACACGTTCAAGGATTTCTCCTCCTTTGAGAGTGTTTCTATTTGCTGATGGACCAAAACACTTGAAGTACTTGATCCAAAGACAACACTTGATACGTTGATTGTATCTCTCTCTCTCTCTCTCTCTCTCTCTCTCTCTCCCTCCCCGCTGAAATATTCCTAGAAAAGTTTCCATATCTATGGGTTCCGTTTGTGATGAATTAATGAGAAATTCATCTTTAATGACTGCTTACATTCCCTCTAACGGTTTCCATATCTAACGAACTTATTTGTAATAAATTAACGATAAATCAATTTTTCTTTTTGGATATTTGGTACCGTGATTTCTTCAGAAATCAATAATTTCTTAAAATATTTAGTAAATACAGGACAGGTTCTGTTCTAGATTTAATAACTGAATGGCAAAATCTGCAACCTCAAATCTGCAGCATTAATAACATGTATAAATTTAATGACAATGTATCTAAATCTACAGCACTAATGAATCCTGAATCCTCCAACCTCAAAAACCATTCAAATCTTTCTTGAGACATACGTCAACCTTATAACATTATTTGAATCTGTTAGCCACTCATGACAAAGTTTTAACAGAAAATCTGACATACAGTGAGCCAGGCTAACAGAAAGCCAATAGGCAAACAGACCTTCTGAACATAATTACTCTTTGTCATTCAAGTTAGCATTGATAATTACACTATGTCTATTACTCTTCATATATGTATTAGGATGGATAAACAAATGCAGATACAAAACTGCAACATGGTGAATACATTAAGTTCCTGCTAATTTAATTATTCACGGTAATTCAAATCCATCAACTACTCTCTGAGAATTATTACGGACAGACAGACAACTAGACAAAATTAGACAGCCAGTGATTAACACTAACATCCACCCAATTTACTTATCACGGGTATCAAGCGAAAAGTAACTCCTAGAGATTAATTTTATTCTTAACAATATAAAGTAATCCGTGACGAGGCCTGAATAACAGACGATTAGGGGAAAAAGTAGAAACGCTTGGAGAATTACCTGTCCTATGTTGCTTTCACTATGCTGCTGGGGAGAGAGAGAGAGAGAGAGAGAGAGAGAGAGAGAGAGAGAGAGAGAGAGAGAGAGAGAGAGAGAGAGAGACTATTGATTAAAAATGGATTTTTCATTGGTTGGTTTAACCAAGTTGCAATGTCAGTAGTTAGCTTATTGCAGCAGTATTGTAGAATTAACCAGTAAACCTAAAGATCTAATATTAGATTAATTTTTTCATTTGTGTGGTGTACGAATTACATAATAAAGGAACTGTAACCATTCTATCAGGTAAATATTATACCGACTTTGACTCATAGGACACTAGATCTGTAACGTTATAAATGTGGAAAAACAGAACCAGGAGTAGAGTTCCAAAGCTTAGCAGCCATGGAAAGGAACAGCAACAGAACAATTCCACGAAGTCAACTTCAAACACCTACAGGACGGGTTCGACGTCGTGCCGTTCTGTTATTATAACTAGATATACATCTACATATACATATAATAAGGCCCTATATATTTTAATATACTATATATATATATATATATATACATATACATATATATATACATATATATATATATATATATATATACACACACACATATATATATATACACACATTACAAAACACACATAAAAGGTAAAATATGATATAATATATATATTTATGTATATATATAATATATATATATACGAGCATATACATACGTAGACCTTATACAGGGAATCCCTTGAAAATGACAATTTAATTAATAAATATTTATCTAATAAATATCTATTCATCTATTATCAAATGTAAAGATTTGACCTTAAAACGGAAATATTAAAGAATAAACTTTTTATGGCCCTAATACCGTTACGGGAACTGATGCAAAAGAGTTGGGCAGAAATTGGTCTGGTGACTTTTCTTGTACAAGGAAGTTTTGCAATAAAAGTCCAAGAAACGTTATTTTGTTTCCAATCTCTCTCTCTCTCTCTCTCTCTCTCTCTCTCTCTCTCTCTCTCTCTCTCTCTCGTAAAGCTGCATCAGGTTTTCAAAAATAGTCGTTGTGGGCGAATGTTCGAAACTATTCTTCAAACCCTAATTGCTCGAATCAATTCTCTTGTGAATCAGGAATTCTTTGAAATTATGTTTTCGCCTTTATTTCACTGATATTAATGGTAACGTATGTATTATCTTTGAGTTATGAGAAGTACAACGAATCAAAATCATTACCCGAAATGTTCAAGAACCACCTTGCAATATACCATCGAAAACGAAACTATTACTGGACCATCGGTGATTGCAGATTAACTGACGCAAGATCCAGCTAAGACATTGGAAAACGTGCTTCGATCAAACGAATCCCTGATTATTCAATAACTTGTCCCAAGTTACTGAACACACAGCGAGACATTCAAGAAAAAAACGGATGTCTAGTAAGAAACCAGGTACGACGCGGAACAACAACGATCAACTATCATCTGTAACTGACAAATAAATGGGATTTGCACCCAACAAATAAAATGGCTCTGCAGCTGTCAAATAAATGGGCTTTGTAACAAATAAATGGGTTCTGTAAATAACAAAAATAATGGGAGTTAAACTCAAAATAAACAGAGAAGATGAGATAATGAAAATCTTAAAAGAAATAAAAAGGAAAAAAAAATAGAGTTGTAACACTCACCATCAGCCGGGGAAAGCGACGGCTGTCCTCCAGAACAATTTTTTTTCAATTGTTAATCCTTAATAGTCTTACACATCTGCCTTTAGAATTTATACACCTAAGGCAGCGAGGTTCGAAAACCATCGGAGTAAGTGATATTTTTACACATTAATCGACGGCTGATGTTCTTCCGACGCGTTTATAATCGAGTCCATCACAGCTGAATCGAAGGCTACAAGAGAGAGAGAGAAAAAAAAAAAATATAAATTTTGACAGCGAAATTTACTGCGCGACTTTTACATCTAATGAGACATGATTATTTCCATGATATTCACTTTATTTTCATTCTTAATACCACTAAAATATTTCGTACAAAACCTTTCCATATAAGAAAACAATTATGATTTGTTAAACATATTTCGTTAAATGCTGAGGTTATAATCTACTACAAAAGAAAAAAAAAATAGAAATTCCTTCCATACACATTCATTGCTACCCAGAAAAAATATATTGTTAACCTACAATTCTACGCCAGACAACAGCTTCGTTTTGATAAATATTACACAGGGTATGAAGTAGGCAGATAAGTTCCCTTAAGCTGCGTGTACAATCGCTGACCCATAAAGACCGATCATCAAGTTGCAATTACCAAGCGCGAACTATTTTGCAGTTTTAATGAACCTTTTTTCTTTTCATGAGGCAGAAAATTATTTTTTATATTTTTCTGGCATTTACAAAAGAAAAATGAAGCTGCTGCAGCGACTAGTACTTGTGAACTATATTTTTAAGACATCGAAACTTGCAACAGACCCTGAAGGGGTTGGATGCAAGCTGTACTAGTCATAATTTACCACTTAAATTTTACGCTCTTCTTTCGGCATTTATCAGGCTTTGAATTTTTCTCCTTTCTTCGTTTTTCCTCGCCCCTAAACTCCCATACTTTTTCTCCTTAATCCTTTTATACATCTCCTCATGGTTTGCTTCTGTCTTTGAATGCCTGATATATATATATATATATATATATATATATATATATATATATATATATATATATATATATATATATATATGTATATACATAGATATATATATATATATATATATATATATATATATATATATATATAATATATATATATATATATATATATATAAGTTTATGACAGATGTGTTAAAACACACGAAAGTACTTGGCACTTTGTCGTTTCAATTTTAACTTTCCCAGTGGCTTCAGTGGTTATATATATATATATATATATATATATATATATATATATATATATATATATATATATATATATGTGTATATGTGTGTTTTAAAATTAAATGCGCTTAGTACAGTGCAAAAATTTATCCATTACACAGTAATATCCAACTGCTGGTTCGAATACCCGAGAAGAATACGACAGATTACCTTCATTACGTGCTGATTCTGAGATTACCCTCTTTTTTTTTTTTTTTTTTTTTACTATATAAGCTCCGTGAATATTATTTCTCTGGGTAGTTCATGCTATTTTTCCATAATTTAAAGCTAATTGTTTATTAGTTCGAGAAATACACGTTATAAAATTGTCCCAGTACGATAAAACGCCTTTAATTCCTCTTAGACTTTTTCGATAGAGGATTATACTTGCCTGCACTGGGAGTTTCATAACTAATTTGTTTCATTTGAGATGAAAATGTCAGAACATGAACTGATTATAAAGAAAATGTAATTCGCATCAATTCCAGTGGGAATATTAACTTACAATACAAATCACAAGAGATTGGCTTATGAGAAGATAAACCAAAATTTATTTTTAAACCAAAAATGGTTTAAAAATAAATAAAACGAGCACACTCCAAAGAAGAGGAGAAAGATAATTCTAGTAACCAACAAAGACCGTAATCAAAGAATTGACACTGAATAAAACTCGGTGTGATTTCAGTGAGACACTGGCTGCAATAACCCAAGAATAATACTGAATAAAATTCAACATCATTCCTAGTATTATTGCAGCCAATGTCTCCTCTACAGCTGCCCAAGATGAAACATTCCCATACACTATCGTTGTTTGCATCCCACAAATAACATGCCCCTTAATCCCACCCCAACCTCCAGCCCCATGTAACTGATTATGTATCAATTTATCCGAGTACTGCGTTTGACTGTCATTGTGTCTGTCTCATAGTTATTTTGTTTAAAATTTTCGTCAAAAGTTACGGATTGATTTAAATGAAATTTTGGGAATAGATGGGCTACAAGCTAAGGAAGAGCTGATTAGATTTTGAGATGGAATCGTACCTTGGAAGCTGATCCAGACCTACATGCATATCAAGGATCTAAAGCTGATCTAGAACTGCATGTGGATCCAGGAATTGATGTGGACCTTCACCGACATGCAGAATGATCGAAGCCTGGATCAGATCCAGAATTTAAGATGGATCCAGACCTGGATACAAGGTCAGGATTTAAGAAGGAATGGGACCTATGTGAGGATCTAGAAATTAGGATGAAGCTCGAATTGGATGAGGATCCAGAATTTAAGATGGAGCTGGAACTGAATCAGGATCCAGATTTAAGATGGAGCTGGAACTGGCTGAGGATCCAGAATTTAAGATGGAGCTGGAACTGGATGAGGATCCAGAATTTAAGATGGAGCTGGAACTGGATTAGGATCCAGAATTAAAGATGGAGCTGGAACTGGCTGAGAGTCCAAAATTTAAGATGGGGCTGGACCTGGATGAAGATCCGGGAATTAAGATAGATACAGGCTTGAATGAGTACCTACAGTTTAAGATGTAGCCTAAATCTAGTTGTGGATCCACAATTTAATATGGATCATGACCCAGAAGCCATTCCAGGTTTTAAGATGGATTCAGACACAGGTGCTGGGATTATTGTAAGTGTTATGAATTACTTATACAAATTTCAGCTGTCCCTTTTTAATCAGTGAATGAGGGTAGTTCAGTGGCGCACGCGTCACTTGTTTCCCTTTATTTTAGAGTGAAGAAGTTAATGTTTTATTTTAACTGTAGAGTTTTGTCTCTTTCTTTTCCTCTTTAAAAGAGTGACATCACATGTCTGTCTATCTATCTTTCTATCTATCAAGTGCTAACACCATTCGTTCTCCATCGTAGAAAAGAGCAGTTATTCTGATGCATATTTCAGTGTGATTAAGCAACACAAAATCTTGTTGTACGGCAAGTTATGTTAACTACCTCCTGTTCACCAGACAAACTTCTCTGCACCTTTTCCTAATAAAATGACCGGCATGGAAACTCGGGTAACCGTGTTTACTAGAGTGATGAGGTTTCCCTCGGCCCATCCCTTTGCACATTTCATAAGCTCGTTAGGACCAGGTGGCCTCGGAAAAGTTAACAAAAAGATAATCGTGTGTGTGACACAAGAATGACGTCACGGTCAATCTACTTCGTCAGGCTATTCAAAAACTCTCCTTGAAATGACTTTCCTGATTTCGTTGGAAACAGGAAAAACATCGTTATCCAGCTAATATTCCTCAGTCTGAAACAAAGTAATCAGCACCAAACGCTCACTAAGATCACTACTGTGTGATACTATATCATTGTGAAGTCAGAAAAATAATGTTAACATAAAATGAAAACCAAAATATTAGTAAGCATATACACAGTTATGCATACTTTTATTTACTTATTATTTGACGTGATAGATAACAACACCAACACCAAAGTGCTTACTTAAAAAAGAAATACAAATATCTACACAAAGAAATATTTATAAACTTACATACCCAAAGCAGTTAACTATGGCCACTGTACACCCTTATAAAATGTATTTTTGATATAAATAGGCTTATGCCTTAAGAAAACACAAAGGAAACGAACAAAAAAAAATCACAGCGAAAGCGATTTCAGAGAATCAAAATTCATCCACCAGCATCTCCCAATATCCGCAGCCACCTGATTCATATTCTGAATGGAGACAGTTTCCCGAAATACTCTTGAGCTCAACTGCCAATACTCTCCTTCCCACTGGAATCTGTCATCTGGGCGAGGGGAGCCACCTTTTCAAGGCTGCAAAAGGTACACCCTCAAGGCTACCTCTTCCAGTCTTCGAGAACCAATTTTTCCAGGCTACGCTCTTCCAGGCTCTTTTCACTGAAGAGGGAAAAGGTGGTTGAAGGGTTAATTTTTTTAACTTTTAATTTTACTTTCCTTCTCAGTTCTTCGCACTTTTCTATATTATAATGTTCTTTCAATGGTACCACGGCTTAAGATATCTATATTATTCCCAAAATTTCATATATTGTATATATAGTAAACTGTTCTTTAGTGCTCAATAATTCATTCACAGTAATTTCCAGTAATTTTCTCTACGTTTTGCACTTCGTTTATAGTAATTTTTACATTCTTCACATATATTCTATACATAAATAATATGTTATTTTTTCCTCAGCGCTTAACACTTCCTCCACCACCCGTGTGGTTTCAGTTTTACTTATTATTAGTACTCTTCTTCATCTTTTTTACAAGGTCGTTTACAAATATTTACCTCTCAGTTTTTCTATAAGAATCAATTTATCTTTATCTGATATTACTTCAAGAGTAATGGGTTAACAAACTCACGAAAAATTTTATAGTCACCATCAAAAATTCTGTGCTGTTGGGTAGGCAAAAGTGGTATGATTCGTACATTAGTGGTAAATAGAGGCTTAATACAACTCCTCTTCATTGCAGCATTTTCTGGAAAATCTGGAAGACGGACGATATAACTCACTTACGGTAAATAACTCGGTCTTTACACCAGTTTTTTTATTTAGACTCAACATTTTATATCGTGAAAGACATTAATTTTAGTCATGATTTTTTTTCAGAAACATTTCCTTCTTTATGTGTCACTTGGAATAATTCTGTCATTGAAAGGAAATCAATCACTTTCACCATACTTTTTTTTCAAGGAACGACATTTATTTGCATCAATCTATCTATGCTTGTTTATGCATAGAAAAGACGTATATTTATATGTTTACCATCTAAAGGCATCTTTACAAGTGTTGTTTATGTGCTAGAGTGTATCGTTATACATTACTTATTTGTTGGGACAATCTTTAATCAGTTAAGAGTTGTAAGGTATGTTTGAAATCCTTGTTGATACAGCAGTAAAAAAGTTGTGCGATATTTGCACGTGCAAGGGCACCTTCCAAGTTCAATTGTCCTATTTATGCATTAAAGGGTATTTGAATGAGGTTTTAGGTTTCTAAATACACGTTCTCGTGTGGTATTCATTATGTCCAAAGAAGTGTTTGATGCATCGCAAGTTGTGCTACCATATGCTAAAGGACGTTTTTTACAACTGAAGGCATGATTGTGAATGACTACGTCAAAATGCGGTTCTTCTGGTTTAAATTGTTTAATATATATATATATATATATATATATATATATATATATATATATATATATATATATATATATATATATATATATATATATAGATATATATATTATATATATATATACTATATATATATAGATATTATACATATATATATATATATATATATATATATATATATATATATATATATATATATATATATATATATTCAGCATTAAGGACTTTCTGTACATAGAAGACAACACAACGGTAACTCCCGCATTTATATTCAAACGAAATTCCATAAAAGTAGCTGCTTTATATATTTACAGGGCGTCGAACCCCCCTTACGCAGACTGCACCATTCAGCTCTTCTCTTGAATACACTCTGGCGCTTCGTAGATGAAAGCCCATCTTTCCAGTACACTTTTCACGTCATCTATCCAACACTTTTTATGCCTTTCTCTCCTCCCCTCTCTTAACAATTCTAAATTACACACTGTCATCAGCCCAATTATCCAGTCACCCTACAGGACCAAGCCATCTCCAAACACTGATCCTTTCTGACCCTTGCAATTCTTTTTACACTACCCAAAAGGATCACTCAACAGCTTCGACATTTTTCTTTCATTCGAAATCAACATCCACAATAGACTTCTATTTACGCATACTTACCAAACACACACACACAAATCTATATGTGTGTGCGTATATATAATGTATATATATACATTTACATATATTATACGTACACATACATACACACACACATATATATATATATATATATATATATATATATATATATATATATATTATTTATATATATAACTTATTTATTTATTTATTTATTTATTTATTTATTTATCAGGCGGCTTTCTTTGCTTTGTTTATAAATCTTCATCAGTAAAATAATTC
>NC_089757.1:10981269-11028769 GCF_040412425.1 Macrobrachium rosenbergii | reverse complement strand
ATCTCGCTTTCAATGTATATCACTCTAAGTCCTCACAATGACCTGGCCCCTGCCTCTGCTGCTCAATAATGACCTCTAAATATTTAAACCAACTTTAATGAGTCTCTAATGGCAGTATAGTGAAGGTGAACTGACGTATGTAACTCTGCAAAACGTTAGAAACGAACACAGACGCCAAATGCCGAGTCAAAAGCAAGAGGAAAGAATGAAGAGGAGACGGAGGGAGAACAACAATCAGAGAGGCAAAACACAAACAAAGCTAAATTTGTTATCTCTAAAGTTTAATTGGATCGAAGGGTCCAGGTGCATTCGCTGGAGCTTCACGTGGGAAATTCACCCTGCAAACTTTTACCGGAGATTTTTTTTTTTGCTGAGGCAGAGGCAGAGGCAGGCAACTCTGCTCAAAAGAGGCAATGTATAAGGAAGGCTGACGGTCAAGGACTCCCTGGCCAGGTAAGTCGCGCTGATGTAAAGTATAAATATATTTCGGAAAGAATTTAACAGATATTTTTGAGCTTGTCAAATTTGTTTTTTTTATGGAACTTAAAATATCAATAATCCAAAATGCATTAAAGACTATGAACACCAAGAACACAAGGTAAAACTTCACATGTAATAGTAACGACATTAGCCCTTCTAACTAGTTTATGAATTGAAAAAAAAAAATTTTAAATACATGCGTTTTCACCAAGTAATATAAAATATAAACCTTTGTGTGAATTCATTTTTTACCACAGGGGATGACTGAACACGACATGATTTCTAAGTAGTTCAATTCTTTAATCTAGTAATGCGTTTGCATTCAGCAACAAGAGGTGAGTGTTACCTATAGGACAAGGAACTTCGGGTTTTCTTATTAAAAGAGTGGACGATAAATACAACTAGTATCATTTACACATACTGGTACAGATACAGTAAGTGAAGCAATATATGACAAATAAATTATGGCCGTTTACTGTAACATTCCTAGTATGAACCCTGATAAGACGATGCTCGAAAAAGTGTGAAAATGATTATTGCAGTATTGTATAGTCATTCTCTGTCATAAAGAAAATAAATTTATTTCACTCCTTTCATGATTTTAATATGTTCAGAAGACTTTCGTCATAGGGTTACAGGCAGCAATCAGCAGAAAAGGCAAGAGTTGGAATACATCATTATTAATTAGCCTACGGGGATGTCATGAAAGTCAGACCTCGGAAATTACATATTACAGTTTCACCACAGACCCTGAAGGCTTGTATGCTAGCAAACTACTAAGAGCAACCGCTGTCTGTTTGAACAGCCTCTGTTAAGAACAGAAATGAATAAATATCGCTGAGAAGAGAGAGAGAGAGAGAGAGAGAGAGAGAGAGAGAGAGAGAGAGAGAGAGAGAGAGAGAGAGAGAGACGTGGACGATCAGACTTTTCAATAACAAAAAATATGACACCATTCAGAATTAAAATGGGATACTCTCGACGAACTCAACTTCCCAAACACTGGGTTGTAACCATTACCCAAATTCTCTCTCTCTCTCTCTCTCTCTCTCTCTCTCTCTCTCTCTCTCTCTCTCTCTCTCTCTCTTACCCTTTAATATTGGAAGTAACTTCAAACAAATCTGAGCACTCCATAATGCACAAAGTGTTCGTTTTTTTTTATGTTCCGGCCACCTATTGCTAAAGGTTTCATATATTAGATTCAGTTTTCCACACCTTTCTTTACAGACTTCACCTTTCCACTACTGACGCAAGAGGCGAAATTTCCAACGAGAATTTTTTCTTAGAAATATTTGCTGTTACGAGATACTAAAATGACGAAGAATGGAAAATATGAAGGAGTTTGTAAGCAATTCATATATAGGAAACATAGAAGGTTAGAGACCATAAATTTATTTTTGCTTTTTACATTTTAAAAACATAAAGAAAAATTGTGCGACATTCAAGAGCGCCGGATTTGACCTGTAATTTACAAATGATTAAGGCAACACGAGAAAATGAAATTTATACCAGAGTTCAGTGACCTCATCTGAGGAATCGGAAAGGTTAAAGAGGCATTTCGAGATTGCATTGACCGATCTCAGTACGATGTTTTCCAAAATAGGGTTCTAGAACCTTGAAGGTTTGTAGTATTTATATGACTGTTAAATGGCGAGCATAAGGTAAGAAAACACACAATACTTTCCTTTCATCATTAGCATCTTTACTTATTGTTCCGTTTGCGAGAAAGTGGTATTGTTAAGAAAACATTATTGCACTTTTATTTTTTAATCACGGGTCAATTATTTTTTGTCTTTTCAAAAATTATTTGCTTGTTTTAGAAATATAACAATTTACTGGTTCAGTAATGAAAAGTCGGTGATGTCTTCATTTTTTTTTTAACGGATATGTCACAGAAGTCGAGTAACCAACTGGCCTTATGTAGTCCAGGCCTGAAGTTAGAAAATGAGAAGGAGGGGTTGAATAAAAGAATGGGGGCTTGAACATATAGAAAACAAAAACAGAAAGACAATTCCAAAGTCAAGTAGTGACAAGAAACATTCAACTAACCGAGCAATCCAAGAAATAATTTCCTCCAAAAAAGAAAACATAAGAAGAGATAGCTTCATGGGTGTTCCGAAGCCATCTGAAAGGATGCAGGATTCATTACCTAGAGAGAGTTCAACTGTGATAATTTCAACTATTCTATTGGTTTTCATTTATTTCTATTTGTTTAAGGTCTTTTAACTCCCAATCTCTTTGCATCACATCTCGTCTACCTTCCCCTGTCCCTCTTCTCCCATCGATCTTTTCTTATCCGCCTACCACTTGTCTTCTGGTTCTTTCCGAAGGTTTCTATATGGTTGGTTATTCCCTGGATTTAGAAGTCCTTCTCTCACTGGTCATTATTTTTCCTATTCTCAAAATTTATTGCATTTGCGTTTGTCTGTCCGTCTCTATGTATTTGGGTTTGCGTTTGTCGTGTATGTATTTTTATGTGTATGTATGTATGTATGTATGTGTATGTATGTATGTATGTATGTATTCATAATATATATATATATATATATATATATATATATATATATATATATATATATATATATATATATATATATATATATATATATATATATATATAAGTTAAAGTCCTCCTGGGCCTCTGTAGGCCCATACAGCAGGCGCTGATCTCCTGTTTCTTAGGCCAACAGCCAGTGGGGGAAAGGTCCCAATGCCTATGACACGTGGCTAGTGTGTCACTAGGCCCACTGTTTAACACCCCAGCCCGAGGGCTAGTACCTGTTCACCTACTGAACTTCTCGGGTTTTTTGGACCGTTAGGTTGACGGGCTACCAGATTTTTGCAGTGGCACAATCTGAGCTATCAGTGAGTAGCGGGATTTGAACCCTGGTCCTCTCGATATATATATATATATATATATATATATATATATATATATATATATATATATATATATATATATATATATATATATATATATATATATATATATATATATATATATATACATGGAACTGACCATATATAATGTGTTTCAAAGAAACAAATTTCTGATTTACATCAGGACCAAAACCCAGGAAAACCTCAGGTACTTAGGTTCCAACTTTTTTATGACTTTGAGTCCGAAATGGTGATGTTCACTTGAAAGACCGGGATTCGATCCTGTTGTGAGTCAGAAATTTATTTCTGTAAAATATTCCCATGAGTTCATTTATATATATATATATATATATATATATATATATATATATATATATATATATATATATATATATATATATATATATATATATATGAACTGAATATGGGTATGTGTATATATAAACAAATATATATGATTTATATATATATAAAACCCGGGAAAACCTAGGTACTTAGGTTCCATATATTCTTTGTATGACTTTGAGTCCGAAATGCTGATATATTGAAAGACGGACAGACAAACCTGGCAGTGCACTCAAATATGTATATTTGTATGTACACACAAATATATTTATATATGTGTGTGTGTTTGTACATGTTTTCAAAATAAATACGACTGAAAATTATTTTGCTTTCTTAGCAATCCTACGCTCCTCATCGAAGACAAATGAAATAAATCAAAACCCTAAAAACTTCCTATTTTCAGAACTTACTCTTATTTCCTACTGGATAACATAAGAAGAAAAATAAGTAAACGGAAATATACTGTTTTTGCGAACGGAAAAAGAAGATTCCTTGGTTTTTGCTGTTCCCATCTGCGAGAGGATTGTCTTAATTAAATCGAGGTTTTTCTTTTACTGGTTCCTTCACCGTAAAAATGGCCGAAAGGTCTCAGCTGAAGGCTTGTGCGGAAAAAATAAAAAACTTCCATATTGGAGGATACCCGAGTTACCTTGAAATAGTATATCTCCAAGATATATTAAACTAAAATAACTGAAACGCTGCTCTTGATGCATGTCAGTCCTCGCAATCTTACATCTACTACTTGAGAGTTGCAAACTCGAGGGTCAAGCGGGTTTGTTAGTCCTTCATACATTCCCTTCCAAGCTCCGCAATACTCTACATCCCTCTGTGTTCCTGTTATTCCCGTTGTGTGATCATTACGAGAGAAATCCATTACCACACAATTTGCTTGCTGTGGAAGAGCTCGATTTGAGCAATCATGCGTTTCAGTTATTCAGCCATGGGCCAAATTGCTATAATCTGTTTTTTTGAACCTGACAGCAAACATGAACAAACGTCACCACTGAATTTTGTTTCTATTGCGTTTCTGACTGGCCGACATCCTGTAGTAGCAAGAGCTTCTGTCAATCATAATTAGTTTCAATATCAAATATGGATATTTACCTTCAGCCCCAAAAACAGCCTATAATACCGAAATGGACACAGACCTGAACTTTGAAATGGACATACAGAATGAAATACAGAATGAAAAAGTAATCATATTTATAGCAGCTACAAATAATGAAAACTCTGCAACACAAAAATAAAACTGTCGGCCTTCATCGCAGGTCAAGGTCACTCAGAGAGACACAGACACAGAGAAAGTGGAAGAAAGTAGAAAAAAAAACAATGTCCAAACTCCTCAATAATATGAGACGGAAGTAATTAAAAATATACATCAAATAACCCTCGTGAGAAAGTGCAGGAGGCGAATTAAAAGGCGAAATTACATTCCTTATCCCGTTACAAATCTTCCAGAGAGTTATATTGTCTCAAGGAATTTTTGTTTGTCCTGTCATTCTCCCACATTTTTAAAGGAAAAGAAAAACTGCATCCTCCCCACCATACACAAACAAACATACATGTAAGTGCTTATATATATATATATATATATATATATATATATATATATATATATATATATATATATATATATATATATATATATATATATATATATATATATATATTATATATATATATATATATATATATATATATATATATATAATCGTATTCATAAACATTAAAAATGTCGTTTCATATCCAATTCCCCTACTTCGGAAATATCACCGAAAGGGGATCATAACTGCTAAACGATTCGGCACCTGGGGGATTCGAATCTCCTAAGGTGCCGAATCGATTATCATTCATAATTCCCTTTCGGTGATACCCCCATGGTAGAGTGAACAGGATATGAAACGATATTTGTAGCCTAATGTTTGTGAATATACAAAATGTTACGATGTAATTCTCTTTTCTAACCTGTTTTCGATCTCTTCATTTCTATGTATCAGTTTTTCTGTCTGTTGTAATATCTGTTTATTTGTTATTTCAGGGCTATTCTCTTCATTCAGTTTTTAACTTATTTTTCATAAAGAGTTATTCGATACTGGAGGACCCTGTTTTGCTAGAATTTGCTTTTCCTCATTGCACTGTATGAAGTTATGGACACTGAATAATAATAATAATAATAATAATAATAATAATAATAATAATAATAATAATAATAATAATAATAATAATAATAATAATAATAATAATAGTGAATCTATGTCATAGTCGGAAATATAAACGTTTTCCAATGTTAACCCAACAAATACCTTTGCCTTCCATATTTCGCATATTTTTGGATGTGCTTATCCAATGGAACGAAGAAAACGAAAATTTATGAGGAATTTGTTGGGTTGATAATAAGAATAAGCTGAGACTTCAGCAAAAATTACTTACGTGTAAATGAACAGAGCAATTACAAAAAGGACTTATAATTACGACATTTCAGATGATATACTTCCTGAAATGTTCTGAGCTCAAAATATAACAACAAAAATACTAATGATATATAATAAATGAAGGTTAATCTAACTTCAACATCTACTAAAGTATCCAAACAGGTAGGATGTTAGCTATTCTGGCCCTTGAGTATATCTCCTCGGATTAGGATCTCCAGAATCCTTAAGCGCATCCTACAAACACCAATCAAAGTGGGACGTTTCAGCGTGTCCCAACACGTTTAAGGATTTGTCCTCCTTCGGGAGTGTTTTCTATTTGCTAATGGAGCAAAACACTTGAGGTACTTGATCCAATGACAATACTCGATGTCTGTTCTACGCTGAGAGTCTCTCTCTCTCTCTCTCTCTCTCTCTCTCTCTCTCTCTCTCTCTCTCTCTCTCCGAAAAAGCTTCCATATACATGGCTTTTATTTGAGATGAATTAATGTGAAGTTCATTTTCAGTGATTGCTTAGATTCCCTCAAATAGCTTCCATACCTATGGAGCTTATCTGTGATAAATTAATGCTAAATTAATTTTTCTTCTTATTGCATTTTTCACAACGTGATGTTTTTCAGATTTCAATATAAAACTTAAAATTAAGATAAATAAATCTACAGCATAATGACAACATCAACAATAACAAGTTAAGAAAGTACAGTCAAGGCTGAGCAATCCACCCGACAGAACTCTTCTCCCTAAAAGTGGACCTTCTTGTTACCAATCCTGAGTTCCACTTTTTGTAAGATTTTTGTAAAAATCCACCCACACATTATTGAGTAATCTGTTTTCAAACAGATAAATACACGGACAACCAAATATACAAGCAGAACCAGAAACAAAACAGCACTGGAGAAGGTACTTAGTATACTGAAACTGTTGATGATGATGAAAATTTTGAGGAATATAATACATATGTGTACGAATTGAAACAGATAATCCTTCTTCGGGGTACTGGGGTTTACATGAGCTTATATTTACCTAACGTGCATGGGTTCGAATCCCACCTTAAAAGGTTAGAATCACTACATATATTTCCTGTTTCCATTCGTTGTTTACGAGTAAGCATATCCAAAAGTTAAAATTGGACCAGGTTTTCCAAATGTATTTATAGTAAATCATATCATACAAAAACTAGGAAGTCTAAATCATATCATACAAAAACTAGGAAGTCTAAATCATATCATACAAAAACTAGGAAGTCATCATACCTCCGCCACTGCAAAGCCTGTAACCACGTATATTCATGAGATGAGACTTGTTGTCGGGCTTGACATTTCGAGAGGAGGTAGAAACTCCAACAGACATGGTGGAAGTGATGATTGATTTGGATGGCTACATTTTACTGTGCGCCGACTCAGGGTTTGAGAGTCTCAAATCTGCGGCAATTTAAATAGCAAACGAATCCTGAATCCACCCACCTCAAAAACTAGTGAAAACTTTCTTGATACATACGTCAACCCTATAACATCATTCAAAATCTGTCTGTCACTTTGACACATTTTTCATAGAAAATCTGACATACAGAGAGCCAAACAGACAAAAGGCAACACACACAGACCTGGCGAACACATTAATTGTTTTCAAATGAAGTTAGCATTGGTAATTAAGTTCCATCAATTAATACTGGAGATGTACTAGTGACGGATAAACAAACAGATACAAAACAACCGAATGTGAATACATTAACTTCCTGCCAATTTGATTACTTAAGGCATTTCAAACCAATCAGCTACTCTTTGAGAATTATTTGGGACAGATAGACAGCTACTCTTTGAGAATTATTTGGGACAGGTAGACAGCTACTCTTTGAGAATGATTTGGGACAGAACAGCTACTCTTTGAGAATGATTTGGGACAGATGACAGCTACTCTTTGAGAATGATTTGGGACAGATAGACAGCTACTCTTTGAGAATGATTTGGGACAGATAGACAGCTACTCTTTGAGAATGATTTGGGACAGATAGACAGCTACTCTTTGAGAATGATTTGGGACAGGTAGACAGCTACTCTTTGGGAATGATTTGGGACAGATAGACAGCTACTCTTTGAGAATTATTTGGGACAGATAGACAGCTACTCTTTGAGAATGATTTGGGACAGATAGACAGCTACTCTTTGAGAATGATTTGGGACAGATAGACAGCTACTCTTTGAGAATGATTTGGGACAGATAGACAGCTAGAGAATGATTTGGGACAGATAGACAGCTACTCTTTGAGAATGATTTGGGACAGATAGACAGCTACAGAATGATTTGGGACAGATAGACAGCTACTCTTTGAGAATGATTTGGGACAGATAGACAGCTACTCTTTGAGAATGATTTGGGACAGATAGACAGCTACTCTTTGAGAATGATTTGGAACAGATAGACAGCTACTCTGAGAATTATTTGGGACAGACAGACAGACAATCAAGCAAAATCAGGCAGACAATGGTTAACACTAACATCCACCTAATTTACTTAGCACAAATAATAAGTGAAAAGGGGAGTTGGAGTGGTCGGACATCAAGATAAAGAGGTCCGGAAACTGAAGGCGATAAAATATGTTGCACTCAAAAGTAACAGTTCGAGGCGCTGAACAGCAAAAATCAAGAAAGGAAGAGGGAAGGGAGATACGGTAAAAGGCTACAAAGTGAATTCATCTCTAGGTAAGAGATCAGCTACACCTTGGTTAGTGTAAGATGTTTATTGTATACTTGGTGGTAAAGTCGTTTGTTGTGGGTGGGTATGTGCGCGTGCACACACACACACACACACACACACACACACACACACACAGAGAGAGAGAGAGAGAGAGAGAGAGAGAGAGAGAGAGAGAAAGAGAGAGAGGACTTACACATAAACTCCGACACCAAATCAAAATGAAAAGAGTATCGGTAAGATGAAACCATTCGTCATATGTTCTCTCTCTCTCTCTCTCTCTCTCTCTCTCTCTCTACGCCTAAATTTCGAAAGTAACTTCAAACAAATCTTAGCACTCTATAACGCTAAAAGTGTTGGTTTTCTTCTATATTTTGGGCCGCCTATTACTAAGGGTTACATTAATTAGATTTTGTTCTCTATTCCTTTCTTTCTCGAGTTCCCCTTTCCACTACTGACGTATAAAGCCAAATTTCCAACGAAAATAATAACTCTGACGAGATACTACAATGACAAAGAATGGTTTGTAAGGAATCCATTAACCGGAGACATGAAAGATCAGTGACCCTAAATTACTGTTCGTTTTTCGACATGGCTCTCGGCTGCCACTTAAAGAGCGATGGAATTGAATCGTAATTTCTGAGTGATTAAGGTAAAACGAGAAAACGGAAGCTATAACAGAGTTCAGTGACCTCATCTGAGCAATCGACGGGGTTAAGAGGACATTACGAGTTTTCATCTAACGCTCTCAATACGGTATTTTCTAAAACGGGGTTCAAGAACCTTGGAGATTCGCAGTACTTATAAAATAGAATTTCTATAAAAAATAAAATTTTGGAAAAATAAGGATATATTAATTAAAAAGTATTAGGGAAGTATTTACAATGTCCTAGAACTTATTAAAATGCGAAGGATAAATATGGTGAAAAAGTCTATGGCAATACACAACAAAAACATTGGAAAGAACATTTTTGATACGTTAGCTATAACGATTTTCCCTAATTTTATCCGCCATTAATCTTAATTTATAACCATTTTATATTCAGTGTAAGATTAATGGTCAAACGGCTGAACGGCCTCACAACACAAGACAAAATTAGTGGGGGGGGGGAAGGTAAAATACCCCTGAATTCTAGAAGAGCTGAAATTTCAACTTTAAAGATTGCCATAAATTTTCAAAAACCGATAGCTATATAGTTATAAGAGCTGTTCTATATGATAAACGTTGTAATTAATTACTATTATCATTTATCTTCGTGTCGTGAGGTTCATTCATTTACAGACTCTCCCAAGGTAACTTTGCAGTGACAAATGTCTGTGCTAATGAGACGCTAAGAGACAGACCTGTCATAAACAGGTTGCTTATCACTGGATTCCACAAATGCTTTCCCGTAATTACTGCGGATGTTAGATTGCGTTTCATGATCTTCATTCTAATGGACACGAATGCTTCCCTTACTCAGCCAATCCATCCACTCCACAGGCTTCTTGGGCATTGTTATCACCCATTCCTTCTAGCTGTGAATCATAATCCATTCCTTCTAGCTGTGAAGTTTGAACGTCAGCTGTGTCATGTGTAAGATTTTTTTTTATCCTGACTTTGGATCGGGTTTTAGTTTGGATGGGGAGGGGCTCTCTTCCCTCCCCAAGGGAGGAAGAATCATCACCCAAAATTTGATTACTTTTTTTTATATATCTTTTAAGCCGATGTAAACTCGAACTGCCACTCTCTGGTGCCGAAGCCAAGCACACTTATCAACCTCGCCATGGGAGGCCTAGTTCATCTGCCTCAGTTCTGTTTACACATGAAAAAAAAATCTTATCTGTGCTAATCTGGAATTCTCTTTTTACCTCAGGTTTCCGTCAATGTTATCATTCCAGTTTTCTTTCCCTTTCCCTTCTTTCTCTGGTTACATTCATCGCCTTTCTACTTCGGTTTTCTTTCCTTCTCTCTCTCTCTCTCTCTCTCTCTCTCTCTCTCTCTCTCTCTCTCTCTCGTTGCAGGCACAGGGATGCCCATCTCATTATTGACCTAAGAATAAATAATATCTCGAAGTATCTTCGTATTAACAGAACGGAAATTATGCGAAATATTTCCAGATTCTAAGCCCCAATCAACTCGGTCTTAGTACATAAGTTTATTTTTCCGCTTTTGCAATCGCCTTAAATGTCAAGCTACGAGATTTAAAAATTTATAATAATTGTAAAAGTCCTTGCATGTAACATTTTTCAGTGACTAACAATTCTATCAGAAGTCAGAGTTATGGAGAGAGAGAGAGAGAGAGAGAGAGAGAGAGAGAGAGAGAGAGAGAGAGAGAGAGAGAGAGAGAGAGAACCGTGAAACTACGCATTTGTAACGAATTATTATAAAGCTATAAGCACGTGCACATTAATAATAGGGTGAAAACTAGATTATAAAGCCAAGGAAATATCGATTATAGATGTTAAAATGATATAGAAAAATATCATGGAATGCTAAGAAAAATGCATTAGAAGCAGAGAGAAAAATACGTTGAAAAATTTATGTACGCATTAATCAAATCACATCGAAAATTAAAAAAAAAATTTAGTCAAAATCAAGAAGTTTTCTTCAATTTGTACAGTGGACTAATAAAAGCATTACACTTAACTGCAACGTAATGATAACAGATCAATATGTTCAGCAGCACCTACAGTTTAGGAGAGTGATCCCTCAGTGCGGAGACAGTAAACCACAAATTTTAACTACTACGTAATCGACGTTTAGAAAGATACCTTGACTCAAACGCCGTTTTTACCACGATAACGTATATCGCAATTCCTGTACATAATTTGCAAGAGATTTCTTCGTGGGTCTTCTTCAATTTGTTTCTCAAAACATCTGTTTGCGTATGAAGAGAAATAGGAATCTTATCAGCCCCGTGGCATCGGTTCCTCTGCAACAAGTTTCTTAAAATGTCGTGTCATTTCCGCGTTCTCTGTTGCAGCAGCATTTTAGAATGCATGAGGGTTTTTATTATGTATATTCGTGCAGCTGTGGCGACCCGCTGTGCAATGGGTGTATTTCCCAAGGGTACATGCATTTTTAACGTTATGATTTTGGATGGACATAATGTAAGCTAATCAGTGTAAGCGAGGTATTTACTAGGGTGTCTGATTTATCATTTAATGTCATGCTTGATTATTAGGTGGCAATTGAAGAATTTCACAGCACATTTGGCAGGTAATCGTGGTGATTATTAATTTAAAACATACCTTTCTTGGCAAGAACGCCAACATAATATAGGGTTTGCATGTGTGTCACGTCTAGGAAGAAGACAAACATCAAACATGGACATTTGAATGAATTTTTAAGAGTACAGCGATACAGGGAGTGAGAAAAGAATACTACTGGAATTTGAGCAGGCAATAAGACCGTTATAGGGAAACTAGACTTCAAAACTATGACACTTCCCAACGTATAAACCAAAACCAATATACAGTAACTCTTATAGTTCGATCCAGCGAGAACCAATAACTGCACTGCTTTCGAATATTTTTACCAATGACTCGAGTTTAATTCTACTGCACCTGGGTAAGGCGAATTCCATTTGTTCAAAAAAAGAAAAAACGAAATAATAATAATAATAATAATAATAATAATAATAATAATAATAATAATAATAATAATGCAAAATGGAAAATGATAAGCGCCGTAAAATTGGTGAAAGTTGTCAGTTTTCCTCAATTTTTAAGGCGATACGAAGAATAACGTCATTAAGAAAGCGAAGTAGTAAAAAAAAAAGAACTTTAACTATTCTAAATTGCAACTGTTTCTATAAATACTAGATGAGAATCCACTTTGTAAAAACCCTGAAATGACAAGGGAGGAAGAATCATCATTCAAATTCTGATATTTTTAAAAATATTTCTGAGCGAAAATAAACTCGAATTGGTGTTCCCTGGCATCGTAGTCAGCACAATTACCGATCAAGCCATGGGAGGCCTAGTTAATCTGGCTCAGTTTTGTTTAACTGTGAAAAAAAAAAAATTTTATGTGCTAATTTGTACTTCTCTTTCCACTCCAGGTCTCCTTAAATGTTGTAATTCCAATTTTTTTTCCTTTTCCCTTCTTTTCTGGTTATATGCATCTTTCTACCTCGGTTTTCTTTAAATATCATTATTCAAGGTTTCCTCTCCCCACCTACCTCTCTCTCTCTCTCTCTCTCTCTCTCTCTCTCTCTCTCTCTCTCTCTCTCTCTCTCTCTCTTTGACATGATACAGACACAGGGTGGACCTCTTTGCCTATAAATAAATAATATTTCAACGTATCTTGATATTAACAGAAAGGAAATTATCCAGAATATTTCCAGATTCTAAGCCCCAATTAACTCAGCCGCTTTACAGAAGTTTTTGTTTGTTTTGCTTTGTTTTGATAATCGCCTTGAATGTCAAAATATGAGATTTAAAACTAATAATAACTATAATAATCCTGACAATTCATATTTTTAAATGAAGTCCATCCACATTTTGAATGGCTAACCATACCCTCAAAAATCAGAGTTTTGAGAGAGAGAGAGAGAGAGAGAGAGAGAGAGAGCAAGCACTTAGCATTTGTAACAAATAATTATGAAGCTATATGTACGTACATATTAATAATAATCGATTACAAAGTACATAAAAATAAAAAAAAAGTCGATTACAAAATAAAAATTAAAAAAAAGTTTGAATGCTACGGAAAATACATTAAAAGCACAGTTAAGAGTAAACACTCGAATATTTCACGTAAGTGTCGAAAATAAAAAAAAAATATGTAAATTAAAACGAAAAACTTTCCTCAGATTAACTACTACATAATCGATGTTTAGAACACACCTTGGCTCAAAGTCGCTTTTACCATGACAACACAATATACACAAAGTTCCTTCATTCGTCTGTCTTCTTCAAATCGTTCCTTCATATACTTGTTTGCGTATGAAAAAAAACAGGAATCTTATCAACCCTACGACTGTGGTTCGTCTGCAATAAGCTTTCGTAAAATGTGATGTCATTTCCGCGTTCTTTGTAGCAGCATCATTTTAAAATGCATGAAGATTTTTATTATGCATATATTCGTGCATCCGCGGCTGCCCGTTGTGCAGTGGGTGTCTTTCCCCAAGTTAGTGCAAGCGAGGTGTTTACTAGGGCGTCTGATTTATCATTTAATGCCATGTTAGATTACCCCGTGGTCTCTGAAGAACTCCAGAGTTTAAATGACACGTAATCGTAAGGTTTGTGTGCAACTACTGATTCAGAATATTGCTTTCTTAGCATGAAAGATAATATAATAGAGGGCTTGCATGCCTGAATGATGTCTAGCATAACGCCAAACACCAAATATGGAAATTTGAACGAACATTTAGGAGTAAAGTGATGCAGAAAGTGGAAAAAGAGTACCATTGGAATTTCAGTAAGCAATAAGACCGTGACATGGAACTATACTTCAAAATTTGTTCCATGTCCCATCGCATAAACAAAAGCCAATATAAATCTTGTAGTTCGGTTCACCGGGAACAGATATATCCATAGCTTTCGAATATTTTTACCAATGAATCGAGACTTAAATTCTACTGCACCTGGGTCGGGCGAATTCCAGTTGTTCAACAATAATAATAATAATAATAATAATAATAATAAGAATAAGAATAATAATAATAATAATAATAATAATAATAATAATATTATTATTATTATTATTATTATTATTATTATTATTATTATTATTATTATTATTATTATTATTATTATTATTATTATATTATTTTAATAAAGGCATCTGCCATAAAATGGGTTAAAATTTTCAGTTTTCTTAATTTTTAAGGATATACGAAGATTAACATCCAAATGAAAGTGGAGTAATCAAAATAGCATTAGATTCTAAATTGCTACAACTTCTATAAATACTAGATGAGAATCCACGTTGCTAAAACCCTGAGAAACTCTTCTTTAAGAGAAGAAAAGTTTATAAGAAAATATGTACAGGCAGACACAGTTAGATATACAGTACATACATATATACATACAAACATGCATGTATCTTGTACTCCCAAGATGGTCTCGTAGAAGAAGAACATAGGAGATCGTGACTTGAAAATACAGGAGAGATAAAGCCTTTCGAGTTTTATTCTAGTGTAATCTTCAGGTATTTTCATATGTGGATCTCGTTGGCACAAACACTTTCATTCACACGCACTCACACACACACGCGCACGCACACCATATCTACCTATCTATCTATATATGTGTATATATATATGTGTGTGTACATGTGTAAATGCATATACCTTTGCATATGCAAGAGGGTCTTGTGTACGCCTTTTGAAGTCCTCCTTTTATTTTGCTTCATAAGTCTGGCACCAATCACTTGAATCTTAATGAACGGTTTATAGCTGTTGGGTCCTGCACCACCAAATTCGTGCACCGTCGGAATTATGTGTACGAAAACGATATGCGCAGTCAACGAAGACGTTTTAGTCCAAACTCAGACTCTCCAATTACATATCTAAGAAAAATAAAGATCCGTTTGGACATGCAATACACGAGAGGCCTTCATTAGATTCTCGTTACTGAAGTACGCCTCTGAAATGCTGATGTAAAACAGACGGCTTTCCATTTCCAGATATATTCCTCTCAAATGCTGCTTCCGATTTGGGTATACCACTCCAATTTAGCTTTTTAAATTGGATTCCCTGCGGATTTGGTCGGAATATTTAGAAGTTTAGCGAAAATGAGATGGGGAGTCTCAAATTCCTTCTGCTTCAGCCATTCAGAATAAATAAATGAATAAATTTATATATATATATATATATATATATATATATATATATATATATATATATATATATATATATAAATAGAGGAAAAATAAATTGCAAATTGTTAAGGGCCGTCACAGACATTTACTGAGGACTGGAATACAGAAGCAGGGAAAGAGTTCCACAGCTTGTAGCAGAAGGGAAACAAATTCGAGGAACAAGACAGTGCATGTGGCAAAAGATGACTTGTCTTGTGTTAGCGGTTTCCCGAAGAAAAAGTCTTCCCCAGACATCGGAGTTTTCTCTTCAGAGGACTTACGGATTAGGGGTAAAAGTTTCGTTATAATCCAGTTGTCCATTAGTACACTAATATCAAGTTTTCTTCCCCCTCTTGTTGGCGCCATACTGTAGTATGCTGACTGATTTGCTTAGAAGAGGGACTCACGGAATGTACTTGTTAGCGCCTTACGATGTTTTCGGTTTCAAATAGATTTACGATTGCACACGCACGCGCGCACACACAGACAAATATATATATATATATATATATATATATATATATATATATATATATATATATATATATATATATATATATATATATAATATATATATGTATACATAATACATATATACTCATGCTTTTTGGGCACATTTTCTCTCCTGTGCAACTTCTATTGAAACTAATGGCACTGTTCGCCAATAATATCTTTGTAACAAGACTGTGAATCAGTCTAGCGTCTTCATTTTCTCTTTAGGGAAGCTTCTCATAACTAAGGAAAAACTATTCAAGACTCTCTCTGTCCTCTTTAAATTCTTCCCACAACAACAATCTTCAAGGGCGACTCCGGGTAGGTGAAGGAAGACTACATACAGCCACCGGGGAAGAAGGAAAATAGCTCTTCGTCGGGGAAGTCGGTAGAGCTGCGGACTGGCACTCGCTGGGCCGGAGTTCGATTCCCCGGCCGGCTGATGAAGAGTTAGAGGAATTTATTTCTGGTGATAGAAATTCATTTTTCGCTACAGTGTAGTTCGGATTCAGTTTGGGTCGGATTCCACAATAAGCTGTAGGTCCCGTTGCTAAGTAACCAGTTGGTTCTTAGCCACGTAAAATAAGTCTAATCCTTCGGGCCAGCCCTAGGAGAGCTGTTAATCAGCTCAGTGGTCTGGTAAAACTAAGGTATACTTAACTTGCAAGAAGGAATCCGCATAGGAAGAGTTTAGGGCGGATGGAAAGAATCTTAAATAATTTTTCCTTTTTCCTGAGAAGCTTGCCTGAAAGAGCTAAACACCTGAGCTATTTTCTTATGCCAGGCAGTTAGCCTGCCCAGGTAAATCCTGGTACAGTGGTACTCAGGTTCCAACTTCTTTCATGACGTGTGGCTTGGTAGCAGCGGTCTCGTCTTTCAATTGAAAGACCTGGGTTCGATCTTGATGTGAATCAGAAATTTATTTCTGTTCCACGGGTAATTGTGTGTTGATTATTTCTATCACATTCACTCAGAAAGGGTAATTCGAATGAAATGCTCAAAATTGGGTCACTGCTGAGACGAGAAGTTGGGGGAAACACTTGTGTCGCTTGGTTGGCAGCGGTCTCGTCTTTCAATTGAAAGACCTGGGTTCGATCATAATGTGAGTCAGAAATTTAATAATAATAATAATAATAATAATAATAATAATAATAATAATAATAAATAATAATAAGAATCTATTGGCCACAACACTTTCAAGGATTTATCCTCCTTCGGGAGTATTTTCTGTTTCTGGAAGAGCAAAACACTTGAGGTATTTTCTTATCCGTTGTGTGTGTGTGTGTGTGTGTGTGTGTGTGTGTGTGTGTGTGTGTGTGTGTGTGTGTGTGTGTGCGCGCGCGCGCGTCCGGTTTAATATTCGTCGACAAAGCTGCCATATACATGGCTCTTATTATTCATGAATGAATTCATATGAAATTCATTTTTCAGTGTTTGCTCTGAGTCCCTCAAATAGCTTTCATATCTAGGGAGCTCACTTGTGATAAATTGATGTTATATGAATTTTCTTTCTTATTGCATTTTTCATAACGTGATGTTTTCCAGAATTCAATCATTGGTAAAATATTTTGAACATATACGACAGGCTCTGCAATACGCGAAGAGTAACTCCTAAAGATTAATATGGGTGTCAATACTTCTGGGAAATCTGTGACAAGAGTAGAATTACTTTCGATATGCCAGAGAGAGAGAGAGAGAGAGAGAGAGAGAGAGAGAGAGAGAGAGAGAGAGAGAGAGAGAGAGAGAGAGAGAGATTGAAGGTTCTTTTTAAAAAAATAAATATTTCCAAAATGGAAGGGCAGACTGTTTTCAGTTATTACTTTCATTATCCTATTTGATTAGAAAATGAATGTTTTAATGATTTAATTTAACCCAGCTGCAATGTCATTAGTTAGTTTATTGCAGCAATATTGTATAATTAATCAGTTAATCTACATACCTCATAGCAAATGAATTGACATAGGCGCATTTTTTCATTGGTCAGGTGTACGAATTTAAAAATAAAAAACTTTTACGGTTATATAAAGTATATATGATGTTGACTTTCATAATTCAGAAGACAAAGAGTCCTTATTGTTATAACAGTGGGAAAACAGAATCAAGAATAAAGGTGCAAAGACTGGTAACCACATAAAGGAAGAGTAACTGAACCGTACAACATGAAATACTTTCCAAAACAGTGAGTGGTTATTGTAACATTCATATATTAAATGATGAATATCGACCAAACACTTCTGCAACACCAACATTCAATCACCAACACAGTGGGCTCATTAGCAGTATGTCAACCCTTCTCAACGTCGTGTTGTTCTGCTATTCACCTCCACCTAGCAAGTACACTGCAATTCCTTGATACTAAGGTCCTACGTTTTCAATACCTCTCTCTCTCTCTCTCTCTCTCTCTCTCTCTCTCTCTCTCTCTCTCTCTCTCTCTCTCTAGAGACCCCCCCCTCTACAGAGCAAATGGAAAGTTATGAAGTTTTCTGCTATAGCCTATCTCCAAGTACATTATTTTAAGTTTCTATTAAGCTATTTTTTATTTTACATTTCTTGTATTTTCTGACTGAGTGACGGAGTTAGAACAGCCATGGCTAACGACTCGGAAAAAATCAGATGGATTGACCGAATCCGGGCTATAACCTTCAGAGAGGCAAGGGATGCTGGCGCATCCTTCATTTCACGTTCCTGGATAGCTAAGTACATTAAAAGAGATGAATCCTTTGTTGAAAGAAACTGGAACAGAAATCCATATGACTGTCATCGTGAAAAGAGTGAGAATCTTGGAAGGCCTGAAGTCCTTTCTCAGGAGTCAAAAGACATCATAGCTGAGGCAGTGGGAAGACCAAGAAAGTCTTTACGTAAATTGGCGCTTGAATTAGAAACAAAAAGGGGAAAGAAGAGAAGTTATAGTGCTGTATATCGTGAGTTGAAAAAATCTGGTATCAAGCCATTTCATGTTATCAGCAAGCCCAGCATCACTCAGCAACAGAGAGAAGACCGTGCATGGTTTTGTGGTTCATTTCTTAAAGATTAGGATGAAGCTGAATTTCTCCAAGTTGCTGCATCAGATGAATTCTTCATTTACACAGTCAGGAAGCCAAATCATAAAAATGACACCATTTAGGCTGCAAAGTTGGATGATATCAGCGATGACGTGCGCTATCACCAAGTTGTGAAATTTCCTGAATGTTTGGGAATTTTTCTGTTTCACAGCCAAATGGTTAATGTGGATCATCAAAGAAAAAGGACAGTCATGGAATGGCGAATACTTCAGAGAAACTGTGCTTACTGGTGGAGTATTTCCTTTCCTCAAAGATCCTAAAAATGTGCTATCTGTTGAAGAAGTCACATTTTTGCATGATAAGGCACCATGTTTCAAGGCTCTTCAGTCACAGGAGCTGCTTCAAAACAGTGGTATCGATTTCTTCTCGTCAAGTGAATTTCCAGGTAGCTCCCCTGACCTTAATGTGTGTAAAAACATTGGTAGTATCTTAAAGGATCATGTTGAAGCCTGCACAGTGAACTATGATGGTATACCAAGCCTCGACGACCTGCGTAGAGAGGTGTCCGAAGTGCTCAGGGAAATGGGGTTTGAGTCTCAGCTTTTTTGCAGTTTGCTGAAATCATACCCCTCAAGAATGCAAGCTGTGGTACAGGCAGATGGAGGCCACACAAAACATTAAATACTCAGAGAGAAGCTTAAATAAATACCTGTTCTGAATTACTTTTGTTTTTTCCCATATCAATTTCAGTTTATGCTGTAGAGGGAGGCTCTAATTTCATGAAACACCCTGTATATATGTATATATATATATATATATATATATATATATATATATATATATATATATATATATATATATATATATATATATATATATATATATATATATATATATATATATATATATATATATATATATATATATATATATATATATATATATATATATATATATATATATATATATATATATATATATATATATATATATATATATATATATACAGTACATATATATACATCTTATATATACATGTACATGTATATATAAACAGACAACACACTCAAACACAGATGCACTTAGAAACAAAATAGTAAAAACCAGACAACATACTTAAATACAGATGCACTTAAAAAACACTGGAGGGTAACCTACCATTCCGGAGGCCAAGGACACACTTAGTATAAAACACAAAAAATCAGCTATGAAGATTTTGACATTATTGGTTATACAAACAATCCTCAAGAACTACCTATTTTCGAAACACTAAATACTAAACGAGTTCCTTCGTTGAACTGTCAAACAACCGCTGTACCCTTGTATTAGCCTTAACTCTCTGCCTTTTTCTGAAAAAAATTTTTTGTGTGTTTTATACTTAGTGTGTCTTTGGCCTCTGGAATGGTATGTTACTCTCCAGTGTTTTTTAAGTGCATCTGTATTTAAGTATGTTGTCTGGTTTTTACTATTTTGTTTCTAAGTGCGTCTGTATTTGAGTGTGTTGTCTGTTCTTAACAATTTTATCATTTTGTGTTCTGTTTTTATCAGTTTTCTTGGCCTGCTTTCTACGTTTTTAAAGTAAAGTCTTGTATATAGCTCTTTCAATCAATTTGTATTAGTATATTGTATTTTACTGTCGTAGATCTCCCTGATGATGTGATTACGAATCAAGAAACGTTGGAATAAATGGTTGCTGCGTCGTCTGGGTCAGTATTCCTGCCCTTGATCTGGATGCGAATGTGATGTGCGCTGAGTTCGCCTTTGCTCCATGAAGGATTAGAGAGATTTATTTCTGGTGATAAATTCATTTCTCGTTATAATGTGGTTCGGATTCCACAATAAGCTGTAGGTCCCGTTGCTAGGTAACCAGTTGGTTCTTAGCCACATGAAATAAATCTAATCCTTCAGGCCAGCCCTTGGAGAGCTGTTAATCAGCTCAGTGGTATGGTTAAACTAAGGTATATACTTAACTTAAGCACACACACATATATATATATATATACAGTATATACTTATATATATATATATATATATATATATATATATATATATATATATATATTATTATGATTAGCAAGAATTCGCTAGCAAATTGCCTCCCCCTCCTTTTGTTGTTGTTGGTTGTTCTGCGGTGTTTCATTTACTGCCAGCCGGCCGATCGATAGACCATCTGTCTATCGACTTAAAAACAAGGTTTAAAAGATTAAAGGCGCTCCCATTTTTGATAAAGATCTTTCCTTCGAGGCAAAAGTAATCTGGCTTGGGTGTCTCTCCTACAGGCCAAAACCTCCCCTGCGGGCAGCAGGTGCAATGAGTCAAAACCTCTGTGTTGGGCGTACCCCCTGCCCCATAGGAGGGGATAAAAAGCAAAAGCCCACGAGGTCTCGACACACACGCGGGCTGGAAGATATGGAATGAAGACGTCCCCAACACCTGGCCCCATCGATGCCCTTGCATCCTAACCACGTGGCCCTTTCCAAAGTATACTTTTCCTCGTGCCCTTCGACCGTATTCCTCGAGCCCACACGCCATTGCTTGGGTTTCGAGGAGTCCCCATCGCCTTGCCCCCCCTTTACGGAAGCCCTTGCATCTCACCACGTGGAAGAAACTCGTCCTCGGAAATCGCAAGTCATCCACGGACCGCCTTCTCGCGCCCTCGGAAAATCTGCTAAGGTAAAGTGCCCTGGAAGAGCCCCATTTCAGTCACGCTTTTGTCTCGTAATATTTTCTTAAAGAGAATGCCAGAAATCTCCCTTGTCTAATGTCCGTGCGCCTCTTGCATCGGCAGTATTAATTCTTTATTACTCCTTTGGCACCCTCAGTGCAGCTTCGAATTCATTATTCTTTTGTCTATTTTCATTACTGGCGTATAATGTGCATATCTCTCATTTCAGAGGGATCCTATTTCGTGGAAGCTTCTCGGACTGTGTCTGGAATCCCCCCAGTTTCATTCAATCCAGTAGGAATCTCCTTCAGGATAGTAATCTACTTGAGTTCCTCTTTCCCGTACTGATATCATTTATGTAAATACACTCCTTTAAATTTGCCCACGTGTTTTACGTAATATTTCCCTCAGTAACAAGAGCCCTATGCTCATATGAAATTCTTCTTTGTTTTCCTCTTTTTTTACGTTTTCCCGTACCCACGAAGTCAGAATCACAAGGCTAAATTACCTTAAATTGTTGCTACCTGTCTCACAGAGCATATTTCAACCTAAAACCACGGAAAAACGTAAAAATGGCGACCTGGCCATAGATCTCGTTTTTGCAGTTGCAGTTCCCCTAGTGTTGCTTTTTATTGCATTTGCAACTTGCCAGATCAGCTATTAGCAAAGCTAAGCTGGGTACGAGACAATTACAAACCTTTTGTGTAAAACCAGCACACAGATCCAGAAAATTCCACGTAAGTAATGTGTTTATCTTAGCAAAGCCTTTTTACAATCGTGACTGTTCCTAGGAATTAGAAATAGGGACGCATGTAATCACTGAGAGAAAAGAACCGCCGTATTAGATTCGTTAATGCATGCCTTTCAGGATAGGTAGTTAGGAAATAACCAGTGCTAACCATCCTTTGCTTCGAGGAATAGTGCGAAATTCCTCTGTGTTAAAATCTTTGCCATATCTTTTGCTTCGAGGAATAGTGCGAAAGAAATTCCTCTGTGATAAATTTTACTTCGCATTTCGAATGAGCGAACTGTTATTTAGGCGCGAATAAATTCCCACGTGGGACACGACGAAGTCAGCTTGCATTGCTGAAAATTCTCTCAGTGTAGTTAGAATTCGAGTTAGGTGTTAGGAAAGCGAAATTTAAACTCCGCTTATAGGGAAAATTACTAGGCCGTTGTACTGTTATCCTCTCAGACGACTGGGAAATTCTCCGGAATCCCAGACGGTATATAAATATACGGGTTCATTCACCCAGAATCTAAAAATACCTCCGGTGTTGGCCAAACGACCTGCACCCCCCACCCCCGCCCATGCCCGTGTGTAGCATTTTTTTTTTTTTTCCATTCATTTCCCAGCATACATTTTTCTTTGGGTTTCCGTTAGTAATTTCTAAGTCCTAAGGGACGAATCGTAATTCCAAGTCCTAAGTGACTCCTAAAATTCTACGTCGCACGTGGCGAGAATTTCTCCAAATTCCAGTCCTCAGAGACTCCTAAAATTCTACGTCGCATGTGGCGAGAATTTCTCCAAATTGACTCCTAAAATTCTACGTCATGCGTGGCGAGAATTTCTCCAAATTCCAGTCCTTAGAGACTCCTAAAATTCTCAGTCCTCACGTCGTAAATTCTACGCACGTGGCGAGAATTTCTCCAAATTCCAGTCCTCAGAGACTCCTAAAATTCTACGTCGCACGTGGCGAAATTCCTCCAAACTCCAGTCCTCAGAGACTCCTAAAATTCTACGTCGCACGTGGCGAGAATTTCTCCAAATTCCAGTCCTCAGAGACTCATACAAAAATTCTAAACTGTCGCACGTGGCGAGAATTTCTCATTCCTCAGTAGCTTTCTCAAACCTCAAACCCAAAAATTAAGTCCTTTTGAGACATTATATAGTGTAGTTCACACACATCTAAGCCCTTACGGGACTGATCATTTCTAGTTCGTTAGAACAACTCCTTAACTTCACGCTACAGCCGGCCAAGTGCGAGCGTGACAAAATCCAACCACGTCTTCCGAGACGCATATTAGAATTCGTTCGCCAAGAACAACCACATCTTTCCAAGACACATCCAATTTTAACAAAAGTCTCCTCAGACTTACTAATCAACTGTCTTATTCGGACAGATCCATTCTCCTGCAGTCTGAACAATTGAGTGTTTCAGATTCCTGCAAGTGAGTCTTTTCAGACAACCTGAGTCTTCTCAGACATATCATATACCCATTATTTCAAGATGGCTAATACCAGAGCCCAACAAAACGAGGATTTCAAATTCTACATGTCCGCTGGGAAGGACATGGGACTATCGGGGCAAGATCTGAGAGCATGGGTTCAAGAGCGAGTGGACGATGCCAAGGCGGAGAGAGCAAGAGAACGTGAAGAGAGAGAGAGAGAACGAGTTGCCCAAGAGCAACAAGAGGCCAAAGAACGTGAGGAGAGAGAGAGAGAACGAATTGCCCAAGAACAACGAGAGGAGAGGGAAAGAATTGCCCAAGAACAACGGGAGGATAAAGAACGTGCAGAGAGAGAGAGGGAACGAATTGCCCAAGAACAACGAGAGAGAGAGAACGAATCGCTCAAGAACAACGGGAGGAAAAAGAACGTGCAGAGAGGAGAGAGAACGTGAGGAGAGAGAGAGAACGCCCCATGAGCTCCAGGTGCTAGAACAACAGCACGCCACCCCCGCCCACTGCCGCGGGGATGAGTGCCCTCAGCCAAGCTCACTTGTTCATGCCAAAATGGACCGAGTCCGAACCCGAAGTATGGCTTGAAAGGGCCGAACGAGTCCTGGAGTGCTGCGATCTCTCCCCGCGGAACTCTCCCTTGTTCTCACTAAATTCCTGGGCGGAAAGGCCCTCGTTGCCTACCACGCCCTTCCCGCAGACGATCGGGAAACTGGGAAGCCGTCGCCAAGCAGTCACGAAGGCGTGCGAGATTACCCCCGAGCGGAGGAGACGTTGGAGAGAGCAGCCCAGAGAAGCAGGCCAGACTTGGTCCGATTGGGCGTACCATTCGAGCGGGCGTTGACAAAATGGCTCGATTCCGGGAGCCACTAACACCGCCGAGGTACTCGAGCGGTTTAAATTCGAGCATTTCCTGCGCTACGCCCCTCCTGCCCTCGCCACTCATATAGTGGAAAAAGCCCCAGCAACACTCACCGAGTGTTGCCGAATAGCAGACATGTAGGAAACTCACCACCCTCAAGAAGGATCCATGGGGCGGAAGATAAATCCCCCCCTCCCTCCTCGGAGGTTCAAATTCCCACAAAAATGGGAACTCGGGCAAGCCCTAACTTGCCATTATTGCAAGAAAACGGGGCATTCCTCCGAACAGTGCCGGAACAAGAAACCGGCTCCTCTCTCCCGGAAAACCGACAAATAACTCGCCTGCGCCCTCCACAGGGGCAGCGGAAAGATTTCAGCCAGACCTTTTTGCACGGCGTGCAAGGTCTATGGCCATTCTCCCGCATGGGCAAAATGCCCACGCAATAATAAATCAACTACTCCCACCGTCGCCTTGGCCGTCACAGATCCCCAGTCATTAGGCCCTCCCGCCGAAGGGCCTGTATCGTGGCCCCTCCACGAGGTAGCGAGCCAGCGCGCCGAGTCACTGCTTTCGAGGACTCGGGCGCACAAATCTCCCTCATCCGAAGGGACAGAGTTCCCCTACGGAGCTATCGTCAATAGACGAAAACTCGTCACGATCGAGGGAATAAATCAATTTAAAATGATACTCCCTACGGTCCAATTGAGAGTCACAAGACCTCACCAATCCAAAATTTGCAATCTTGCAGTAGCAAGCCATCTCCCGGAGGCTATGACGTCATCCTGGGACAGGACTTTCAGTCCCCACCGAAATCACGACAATCTAGGGGTCCCCATTCCCCGAATCATTCCATGGGCGCGAGTAATCCTCCCCGCTTCTCCCTCAGCCAAGACTGGCGCCCCTGGGTACCAGAAGGACGTGCAGTCCCCACCAGTGCCACCTGAGTACGATGTACAGTGGCCCCCTCGATCGGTTCGATCCAATTCCAGTGCCCGGTCCTGCCTCAGTGCCAGTGCCAGGGCCCCAATCAAATCTCCCTTCAGGAGATGCCAAATTCCTGCCGGTGCCACTTGCATGCCCCGAGCAGGGCCAAGCTCGTCCGTCCTGACCGACGAGCCCAAGAAACCTCTGATAGCGCCTGACTCTGCCCTAGTGCCAGCGCCAGAGCGCTCGCCCGATCTCCATTCACGGGATCCAACTCAGGACCCCCTCTCTTCCCCGGCCTGGCACCGCTACCAGCGTCGGTCAGAGAGACGGTTCCTCCCGACCACCGCGGAAGCTCACCTGCAGGTGCGGCCTCGCAACCCGTGCCTGAGCTGGTCAACAACACCTGCGAGCCGCTCACGCCGCCCCCGACCGCCTCCTCTCTGCCTCAGCCCGTCGCCGACGCAATTGCAAGTCAGGATTCTGCCATATCTCCCTTGGCCGATGAACTACAATAGCTGTGACAGATTATGGTAGAACCAGCACGAACGCTCCTGCGTCAGCTGTCGCAGCAGCAGGCCCAGGTGGCACTCCGTGCCGCCCTCCGGTCGCGGGCCCTCCGCTTCCCGCCGAGGGACGACTGTCCCATTAAGAAAGGCTCGAGGCGAAATTACCACGGGCGTGGGAAATTCCAGGTAGTTTACAAAGAGCTCTAGAGCTCCCATGGCACCTGTGCCGCCATTTCATCTTTCGAAGGTCTTGGCACCCCTAATCCAGAAGGGGATGTCAGGCCCTCCTCTATCTTCTTCCATTCCTCAGGAACTTCTATCTCTTATCACCTTCTATTAATCTTCCCTTAAATTATCCCCACAAGAGGCAATTAAATACGGGATACCATTCCCCACACAATGTATAAATCATTAAGAATAACAGAGTGAGAAGTGGCACACCCTTGCGCCCATACCTTGGCACCGGGAGTGCGTGTCAGCCCCTCCTGAAGGAGTCGCGCCCTTCGGGTGCACTTTCCTCGCCCTGGGACTGAAGTGATAGTCCGGGCCGTAATTTATAGGCGAAGGACAATAAATTCCCGCCTAACACAATAAAACCCTCACTCTTTTTCCCTTAGTTCTTCTGCCAATATCATTTACTTTCTTTTAGTCATTTATTTATCTTTAAATTTAATGAATCGCGAGTCATAAACTCTTGCCCTTGTAATTTAAATGCCCCTTTTGTAAGCTCTGAGGGACGTGTCCCGCCTTTCATATGCGGTCAAGTTTCATTCGTAACGTCTTGGTAATTTTCCTTTTGTTATTATTATCCCTTTCCCCCTTCCATTCCTTCCAAGATCTCTGTTTGTCCTAAGACCCCACATCTTTTGTCTGCTCGCCCCATCATAACATGGAGTACTCGAGTGGGCAGTGGACGCATAAAATTAGCGTAGTTTAAGGTTAGCGAATTAAAACCTCGCGAATACTGTCGCCCGCACACGACTGTCAAATTCCCGGTGTGTGGGTCATCCCTCAGCTCGGGTTGAACGATAGCTGAGCAAAGCACGTTAAAACGAAGATAAGTTATCAATGCGAAAATGTATAGTCATTACAGTATCGCGTAAAAGGGGATGTCATTTACAAAAATAAACGCTGTTTTTCATTTACACAGCCTCTTCAAGGCAGATTGTACTAACCGCATGCATTTTATCTAAAATTAAGTAACCGTGTATTTTAATTCTTGAACAATAGCCTTTCTTTTCATTTGTTGGCCATAGCCTCATATACGTGGTCCTATAATCTTAATTAATTCACAATTGTTCGAGTAACATTATAAAGTTACCAGTGGGTAACCAAATCTAAAGTAATTATTCTTTTGCAAGTGTTTAAACCACTTTGCGTTCTGTTAACGAAAATTGTCCCAATGTGTTATTAAAAGTAACGTCACAGCTTCATAAAACCCTTAGGAGTAAAGTTCATTGCAAGGCAGAATGTAGAGTAACGTAAAGCATTTGCCGCTCATTCTGAATATCGATGTACACACCCGAAGGAGGTATGTACATCATCTTGTATAGGGAGGTATTATGATTAGCAAGAATTCGCTAGCAAATTGCCTCCCCTCCCCCCCCTCCTTTGTTGCTGTTGGTTGTTCTGTGGTGTTTCATTTACTGCCAGCCGGCCGATCGATAGCCCATCTGTCTATCGACTTAAAAACAAGGGTTTAAAAGATTAAAGGCGCTCCCATTTTTGATAAAGATCTTTCCTTCGAGGCAAAAGTAATCTGGCTTGGGTGTCTCTCCTACAGGCCAAAACCTCCCCTGCGGGCAGCAGGTGCAATGAGTCAAAACCTCTGTGTTGGGCGTACCCCCTGCCCCATAGGAGGGGATAAAAAGCAAAAGCCCACGAGGTCTCGACACACACGCGGGCTGGAAGATATGGAATGAAGACGTCCCCAACACCTGGCCCCATCGATGCCCTTGCATCCTAACCACGTGGCCCTTTCCAACGTATACTTTTCCTCGTGCCCTTCGACCGTATTCCTCGAGCCCACACGCCATTGCTTGGAGTTTCGAGGAGTCCCCATCGCCTTGCCCCTTTACGGAAGCCCTTGCATCTCACCACGTGGAAGAAACTCGTCCTCGAAATCGCAAGTCATCCACGGACCGCCTTCTACGCGCCCTCGGAAAATCTGCTAAGGTAAAGTGCCCTGGAAGAGCCCCATTTCAGTCACGCTTTTGTCTCGTAATATTTTCTTAAAGAGAATGCCAGAAATCTCCCTTGTCTAATGTCCGTGCGCCTCTTGCATCGGCAGTATTAATTCTTTATTACTCCTTTGGCACCCTCAGTGCAGCTTCAATTCATTATTCTTTTGTCTATTTTCATTACTGGCGTATAATGTGCATATCTCTCATTTCAGAGGGATCCTATTTCGTGGAAGCTTCTCGGACTGTGTCTGGAATCCCCAGTTTCATTCAATCCAGTAGGAATCTCCTTCAGGATAGTAATCTACTTGAGTTCCTCTTTCCCGTACTGATATCATTTATGTAAATACACTCCTTTAAATTTGCCCACGTGTTTTACGTAATATTTCCCTCAGTAACAAGAGCCCTATGCTCATATGAAATTCTCCTTTGTTTTCCTCTTTTTTACGTTTTCCCGTACCCACGAAGTCAGAATCACAAGGCTAAATTACCTTAAATTGTTGCTACCTGTCTCACAGAGCATATTTCAACCTAAAACCACGGAAAAACGTAAAAATATATATATATAGAAATCATCAACACACAATCACGTGTGGAACAGAAATAAATTTCTGACTCACGTCGGGATCAAACCCAGGTCTCTCAGGTGGATAACGCCCTTTGCTTTCCACCTGAGAGACCTGGGTCTGATCCCCTGACGTGAGTCAGAATTTATATATATATATATATATATATATATATATATATATATATATATATATATATATATATATATATATATATATATATATATATATATATATATATATATATATATATATATATATATACTGTATATATATGTGTGTGTGTTTTAAGTATACCTTAGTTTAACCAGACCACTGACCTGATTAACAGCTTTCCTAGGGCTGGCCCGAAGGATTAGATTCATTTTATGTAGCTAAGAACAAAATGGTTACCTAGCAACGGGACCTACACCTTATTGTGGAATCCGAACCACATTATAACGAGAAATGAATTTCTATCACCAGAAATAAATCTCTCTAATTCTTTATTGGCCAGTCGGAGAATCGAACGCTGGCCCAGCAGAGTGCTAGTCGAGAACAATACCAACCCGTCCAATGAGGAACTGTGTGTGTGTTTAAACCACGCGCTTAATAACATGCTAAAGATGTCCATTATAAAGTAATATTCAACTGCTGATTCGAAAATCCTAGAGGAATACGACAGAATACGTTCATTAGATGCAATTTCTGAGATTACCCTCGTTTTTACAGTGTAGGCTTCATAAATATTTCCTTGGGTAGTCCATACCATATTTTCCTTAACTTAACGCTAATTATTTATTCAATCGAAAAATACTCGTTATATAATTGTTCCGGTACGATAAAACACCATTGATTCCTCTGAGACTTTTTCGACAGAGGATTATACTTGCCTGCACTGGGAGGCAGAAAACTAGATTGTCTCATTTCAGAAGAAAATGTCAGATCATAAACTGACTATACAGAGAAGGTAGAGACCCGGGTAAATCGGCAGGACAGTAAGTCAATACGCCCAGTATAATGATAAATTACACTACATTACAAGACATTGAACTGTGACAATTTAGAAAAGATAAACCAAAAATGTGTTAGAAAATTAATAAAAACTGAAGCACCAACAGAAGAGGAGAAGGAACATTACGGGAACGATGAAGACCGTAATCGTTATTCGCAATAAAATTCAATGACATTTCTTGTATCACTGCAGCCAATATCCCTTCTAGAAATGCCCAAGATGAAACATTCTCATACATTACCACATTATAACTACTTGCGTCATATCACCTGCATATCCCTAATCCCTCTATAACAACTCACACAAGCACCCCCAACCCTCAAGCCCCATGTAACTGGAACTGAATTCGTCAACATATTTTGTTTTACTGTTATTGAGTTGTTGTTTGTTTGTTTAAAATTATCATCAAAAGCTACGGATTGATTTTAATGAAATTTTGGGAACAGGTTAGCTGTAAACTAAGGAAGAGCTGATTCGATCTGAGATGAAACCGAATCCGGACTTAAGAAGCATTTTCAGGATTTAAAACTGATCTAGATCTGGATGTGGATTCGGGAATTAATTTGGACCTTGGCCATGATGCATAACAAGGATTTAAGAACGATCGAGGCCTGGATGCAGATCCAGAATTTAAGATAAGATAAATCCAGACCTAGATATAAGGCCAGGATTTCTGATGGAACTGGACCTAGGTGAAAATCTAGAATTTGATATGAAATTCGGAACTGGATGAGGAGTCAGTATTTAAGATGAAGCTTTGACTTTGTTTTGGATCAAAAATTCAAAACGGAGCTGGAACTGGATGAGGATCCTCCACTCAAGATGGAGTTGCACCTGGATGAGACCTAAATCTAGAAACGAGTTCAGAATTTAAGGTGGTTCTGGATTTAGTTGTGGCTCCAGTATTTAATATGGTTCCCGACCCATATGCCATTTAAAGTTGATCCAGGCGTAAAGGCTGAGTCACGGTTATTTTTCTTTACAATTTTAAGAGTTACTGTTGTTCCATTATTTTAGCGTGAAGAAGTTATTGTTTTATTTTAACTGTAGAGTTTTGTCTCTCTTTTTCTCTTGAAAAGAGAGAAATGACACCTCTACCTACCCACCTAATTGTCTGTCTAATTAGCTATCTATTGATCTACGTGCTAACAGCATATATTCTTCATCTTAGAAAAGAGAGCAGTTATTTTCAGGCATATTTCAGAGTGGCTAAAAATACAAAACCTTTTATGACTAGTTAACTACCTCCAATTGACATGACAAACTTCTCTGCACCTTTTCCCAATAAAATGACCGCCACGGAAACTTGGGTAATCGTGTTTACTAGTGTGATGTGGTTTCCCTCGGCCCATCCTTTTGGACATTCCATAAGCTCGTTAGGATCAGGTGGCCTCGGAAAAGTTAACGAAAAGATAATCGTGTGAGAGACACAAGAATGACGTCACGGTCAATCTACCTCGTAAGACTATTACAAGACTCTCCTTGAAGTGATTTCCATGATTTCGTTGGAAACACAAACTATCCTTGCACAACTACTATCCCTGAGTCTCAGTTTCCAGACTGAATCAAAGTAATCACCATCAAATATTAACCAAGATCACCAGAGCGTGATGTTAAATCATTGTGAAGTCACATAAATAAAGTTAACATAAAATGAAAACTCAAATATTAATAAGGGGATACATTGTTATACATACTTTATATTTTGTAATTATTTTACGCGATAGATAACACACCGACAGCCAAGTAATTAAAAAATAAGGATTTACAAATACCAACACAATAAAATATTTATAAACATACATACCCAAAGCACTTACTTATAGCCACTGTACACACATCTCTACAAAACGCAATTCTGATGAAAAAAGTCAAACCATCGTCAAAGACCTTACGTCAAAAGGGAATGGAACATAAACGATCGAAGTAGAATCACAACAAAAGCGATTTCACAGAATTAAAATTCATCCACCGTCATCTCCCAATATCCGCAGCCCACCTGATTCATCTTCTGAATGGAGACAGTTTCCCGAAATACCCTTAAGCTGAACTGCCAAAACTCTCCTCCCCACTGGAATCTGTCATCTGGACGAGGGGAGCTACAAGAGCCACCTCTGCAAGGCTAGAAGCGCTTCATCTTCCAGTTTACGACAGCCACCTCTTCCAGGCTACTCTCATCGAGGAGGAAAAGGTGGTTTAGGGATTAACATATTTTTCCAGTTCCGTTTTCCTCTCCTTTACCAGTTCTTCGCACGTAGTTTATTACAATATTCCTTGAATGGTGCCACGGCTTCGCTTTCTATAATATTCCTAAATTTCAAATACTGCGTATAAAATATAGTGTTCATTAGCGCTGAATAATCAATTCACAGTATCATTTCCATTATTTCCAGTATTTTTCTCTACGCTTTGCACTTCGTTTATTGCATTTTTTACTCTTCGCAATTACCCTATAGATAAACAATTTTATATTTTTTCTTCCGTGCTTAATATTTTCTGCACCGGATTATCTCAATGGTTTCTTTTTTATTTACAGGTTACAATTCAATTCCTTCACTTTTTTGCCTGTCGTTTACAAATATATATTTCTCATTGTTTTTTCTGTAAAAAATCTATTTTTCCCTGCCTGATATTACTCCAAAAGTAACACATTAACAACTCAATATTTCTAAATTGTAGAAAACAAACTTAAGCTGAGATCAAAAGAATCATAAAAAATGAAAGATTTTGAAACTGGTATGATTTCGTCACCATCGGAAAATATGTACTGTTGGGTAAGTAAAAGTGGTATGATTTGTACATTAGTCGTAAATGGAAGCTTAATATTGCAATCCTCTCCACTGCAGCAATTTCTGAAAAATGGAGGGACTGACTGATATAAACCTGTTACTGTAAATCATTCAGTAATTTGTATCATTTTTTAGTTTTCTGTCAAAGAAATCATGACGCAAATGAATATTTTTCGACGACAGAAAATGTCATTTTCTGTCGTTGAAAAATATTCATTTGCGTCGTGACTTCTTTTCAGGAACGACAACTCTCCATGCGTCAATTGGAATAATTAAGTCATGGAAAGGAAATCTAGCAATTTCATCGTGATATTCTTTCCAGTAACGACATTTCCTTGTGTCAATTGGAATATTTCAGTCATGGAAAGGAAGTCAATCAATTTCATCACGATTTTCTTTCCAGTAACGACATTTCTTTGTGTCAACTGGAATAATTTGATCACTGAAAAACATTCAGTCATTACCATCATGATTTCTTTTCTGAAACGATATTTCTTTATTGTCAAAATCTTGTTTAACATATTACACTGAGCTGTTATATCTTGATTATAGTTGGAAGGGCACACCTATTGCTGGTTTATGCACCAAAAGGTGTATTTGGATGAGTTCTTAAGCGTTGTTTATATGGTATTTGGATGAGTTCTTAAGCGTTGTTTATATGCAAAGGTGTTTATGAATGGGAAAAGAGTGTATTTATGTTTATCAGCCAAAGATGTGTTTACATGAGATATCTACGGAAACCTCAAGGTTGTGTTCATGATTCCTTAACTTGTCAAGAGACGCGATTGGATGCACCATTATGCATTACTTAGTCGTTGAAAGGTGTGTTTGAAATTCTTGTTAATATACCACTATGCGGGAATGTGCGTTGTTTATGCATCAAAATGTGTGTGAATACACTATGTGTAAAGGCACCTTTAAGGGTCATTTGGCCTTTTTGAAAAGGTTGTTTACGCATCAAAACGCACGTTTGCACGTGGGGTTCCTACGTCCAAAGGAATGTCTGATGCGTCGAAAGGTGAGCTAAAATATGTCAAAGTGTTTATACATTCAAGGCATGACTGAAGCAATACGTCAAAATACGTGTTCGATTGGACTGTCTAAACATAAAGAGAACGCTCATGCTCTTCCTGCCAAGAAGTCATCACTGAATTTGTTCGCGCTTCCTATGGGATATGGCAAGGCGTTAGTTATTCAAAATAATTGTTGTTAGACGACAGCAGCGCTCGCAGGGTGAGGTAAAATTCGTAAACCAAAAAGTTAAAGGTTTTATAAGTATAAACTTGACCTTTACCCCAGGTTAAACTGTGGATGGGAGAGTCAGGACCTGAAGGGTATTCCAGCAAGGAGGTTCCTATAACAAAGACGATTTGGTCTGTCCTAACATCGCCGCCCGCCCCACCTCCTTCCTCTCGCCACCAGAGCTAGATTGTTTTTTTTTTTGTAGCAATTTTAAGAAAAAATATAAAACCACCCTTAGTTTGCTTTCTTCTTACAGATGAAACTGAGTCACATCTGTTGAAGAGAATACTATTGCAATTAAGCCAATTAACAAACCTTTATGGAAAAGTAAGTGGAAATCGTTTGTGGAACAGTGAAAAATTATTGAAAATTAGAACTTCATAATGAAAGCTGTGTGAGAAGCGGAAATTTTTTATATATACATACAGACACAAACACAAACACACACATCTTTATACATATACAGTATATACACATATAATCATATATATAATCTCTACGGTTGGGTGGTTCTTGATTAGAAACAACACAATGGTAACTGCGGCAGTTGTACTTAAACTGCTTTATCTTTGACGAACTGGCTGTGTACAAAATTTCCTCAACATTATATGCTTCATACATTTACAGTGCGTCGAATCCCCATACAAAGAATACGCCATTCCCCTCTATCTTTGCAAGGACTGCATAGCTACGGAAGCCCTTCTATTCATCCACGTCTTTTAAGCCATCTCTCCAGTATTTTTTATGTCTTCATAACCTTTCTTGACAATTCTAAACAATGCATTTTCAACACCCTATCGTCCTCAATTCTTCCCTCTGGACCATAACACCTCAAAACACTGAACCATATTTTCTGCACGCTAGCCTTTTTACCATTACTCCTGCTTATAACCACATTTCTCAGCCTTGCAATTCATAAATCAGATATGCTGTGCAAAAGTTCATCTCAGCAGCTTTGACCTTTTCTTCTATTCCCATTTAACATCCTCATAACACACACACACATATATTATATATATAAATAATAAATAAATAAATATATATATAAAATATATGTATTTATATGCATAAATATTATAGACAGATTTTCTGTTCTTTGTTTAAAAATCTTCATCGCTAAAATAAATTTAGAGGCTCCGAGATTAATTTCATTATCCGATGCGGAATCCTTGATTATGTAAATTGGAAGGATTTCCATTGATAAGCCTCAATTGTGCGTTCTTCTCTTCCGGGGAAAATTGTTCTTCTTTAATGCACTTTTATGCCCAAAGAAGTCTGCCTATTTAAAATATTTATGATAATTTCCTGAATTATGTAAATTAAAACTGAGATGGAGTTTCGTTTTTCTTCGAATTATGTTAATCTCGAACAAAATACTTTTCTAGATATTTGCGGCTTTAGAATATTTAATGTTTCTATCGGGTTCTCATGCCATTCATAATATAACAGATTCTAGGCACCCAGATTCAAATGCATCTCAAAATTAAAACAACTTTTCCTTGGCCATTTGTCCACACTTCCACAAAATCTGAGAGAAATTCATCGATTTATATTGAGGTAACTTTTAGACTGAGAAAAGACAGACATATAATGAAATAAAAAACTTTATAGTCAGAAAAATATTTAATTAAGACGAAGGATATCGAAAGAGAGGAAATAGCAGCCCCACCTCCTACCCACTCCAAACATAAAAAGTAGGAACTCCGTCTCTAACACTCCTAAAAAAAAAAAAAAATAGGATTCTTCATTTGATGGATTCAGAGGAGAGGGAAGCCACACACTGTTCTATTGTCGAGAGGGAAATCTTCCAGTGTTGTCGGTTACCTGATGCACTGAGGAATCCTACAAAAAGCCAATTTTTGTTCAGTTCCCCACCACTTGACGCACAGCACAACATCCGGCAGGATTCGATACGACTTTGTATTTATCTTTTTCTTTTTATGAAGTCTAGTGACTCTTTCGGAAGCTCCAGGCTTTTGGAGGAGGGAATCATTTTATGAAATTATTGTTTCGCTTCCTGCTGCTATAAATGGTTTCCTGCAGGATAGTCGTCAAATTGTTCTCACCAAAGGGAAAAGTGACATTTAGGATTTGGTTCATATTTACAGGTCTAAAACTTCTGGATGACGTAAACTCCTAATAAAACGGTACGATTTTTACTGAATTCTATTCAGCACCCAAATCGTAAGTCTAAGAGTAAACTAATTAAGAAAAGGAAAAATTAAAGATCTTCTCTAGCTCTGGGAATCAATCGCCTTTAAGGAAAGAAAACGCATGTCTGAATACAAATGAATTCCCACAAGCGCCAAGAAAAAGTACAATACTTTCCTTTCGTCATTAGAATCACAGCATATTGTTATGAAAACATTATTTCACCAAGCTTTATTTTTTCAAACAAACTTCAGTTATTAGTATTTGTCCTTTCAAAATTATTTTCTTGTTTATTTAAAAAAAATAACAATTCACAGGTCCAGTAACCAAAAGTTGGTGACGTCTTTATTTTTCTTAATGTAGATGTCACAAAAGTAGAGTAACCAATTGGCCTTATGTAGTCCAGGCCTAGTTTTAAGCTGATTAACAGCTCTCTAGGCTGGGTCCAGGCCTGAATAAAAGAATAAAAGGGGGCTTTACATATAGAAAACAAAAACAGAAAGACAATTTCAAAGTTAAGTTGTAAAGGTAAACAGTCACCTAACCGAGCAATCCAAGAAATAAATTTCTTCTAAAAGAAAACGTGAGGGAGATAGCTTCATGGGGTGTTCCAAGGCTATCTGAAAGGATGCAGGATTTATTAACTACAGAGAGTTCAGTTGTGATGATTTCAAGTATTCTATTCGTATTTATTTATTTCATTTGTTTAAGTTCTTTTAACTTCCAATTTCTTTGCCTCACATCTCGTCTATCTCCCCTGTCCCTCTTCTCCCTTTAATCTTTTTGTATCCGTCCACCCTTCTGCAGTTTCTTTCCGATGATTTCTATATAGTTTATTTCCTGGTTTTCAAATCTCTCTCTCTCTCTCTCTCTCTCTCTCTCTCTCTCTCTCTCTCTCTCTCTCTCTGGTCATTACTTTTTCTCTTCTCAAAATTTATTCTAGTTAGTTCTCTCATTCTGCCGTACCAGTTTCAAATCTCTCTCTCTCTCTCTCTCTCTCTCTCTCTCTCTCTCTCTCTCTCTCTCTCTCTCTTTTATATATATTATATATATAAGATACTTTTCATTCTGTTTTTATATTTCCTTTCACCTTAGTTTCTTCATTTACATTTTTATCAACTTTCGACCTTTATTATTTTCAATTTCCATTTTTTTTTATTTTACCGTATCTGTGCTGCACTCACTATTTATCTTTAATTTTCTTCTTCCCAATTCTTTCTTATCTTTATTTTCGTTAACGTTATGGCCTTTCCCCTCACCCCATTTCTTATTTCTATTTCGCTCTATCTTTGATTTCTCTCTTGATATTCTGAATCCTTTTTCAACTAAATGGCCTTCATCACATTCCTTTTATCTCTCTCTCTCTCTCTCTCTCTCTCTCTCTCTCTCTCTCTCTCTCTCTCTCTGCCATTTACAAAATATTTTTAATCTTATAACATTTCATCTGTCCTTTTTTTCTTGCGCTCAATGTACAATCATTATCCATTCTTCAAGCTTCAATATACATTTTGTCTCCTTACATTTTAACTATTCTTGTTTTACTTTCTCTTTGTGCACAATCATTACCATTTGTTTAATAATTCTTTATCACATCTTTCCCAGTTTTTTCATAAGTGCTTAACCACAGCCTGTCCAATCCCTACTTTTCCCCTCACTTCATTTCCATATGCTTTCAATTCTAGTCTACCTCATCTTGTAGGCTTCATTTTCATTCCTTTCTCTCTCATTCCATTTAACATTCCCAATTCACTCACTCTAAAGATCGGCCGAGCGGTGTCAGACATTCATCGATGGTCATCTACCCAAGTATTGACCAGACTGAAGTACAGTATTAACCAAACTCATGCGATCCTGACTTTCAAATGTCAACCGCGTTCGTGTTTTTAATCAGCCTGGAATATATGAATGATTTATCAAACTTCTTTCTAAGAACGAAATAGAATACTAGCAACAATAAGGGGAACGTATTTTCTGTAGAATAACTGATTGATTGATACTGGGATTAAAAATGGTTTGTGTGTGTGTGTGTGTGTGTCTGGGATTAACTGTATTAATCAATAATTTCCTTCCTTACCTGAATTGTCTCTTGCGTTTCCGATTTGATTCTGAAATAAAAATTTGGTCTTGTGGGATTTAAACGGACCTAAAAGTATGGTAAAGCAAACTCCAGGCTAATTCAATTTTTTCTTAGCTCGCATACGAATAGCAAAATTACTGTCACCATTATTCATAATTATTGAACAGTGGTTACATTTTTATGACATACACCATAAGGCCACGTAGCTCCTAAGAAGTTCCCACAGGTAAAAAACCAAACTGTGATGAAAAAGAGAAAGACGAGCAAACCAGAGGAAGTACACAGAAGGGAATGTCAATATGAACAAATAGCAATTGGTGGCATTTAGGGCTTATATATACGGTAAACACCAAAATACTTGAAATTCAAATAGAGTAGGATCATTACCTTTCACCAGTGTCTGGTGTTACTCAATCCCGACAAAAAAGACAGAAATGAAAAAATCATGTGTTAAGAAACGAGGTAATTATCCCTTGCAAAGTTGCCTGGTTAGAAATCTGATCGCAAATGCAGTCTTCATTGTCATGTTGCTTATGCGTGTTGGCGTCACCGCAAGGAAAAACATCGTGTTGTCAGTCAATATAATATATATATATATATATATATATATATATATATATATATATATATATATATATATATATATATATATATATATATATATATACTAGCTGACCAACCCTGGCGCTGCCAGGGAAAACTCTGAATAAAAACTGATATACTCTTTCTCTCTCTCTCTCTCTCTCTCCCTCACCCTTTCCCTCTTTCTCCTCCCTAACACCCCCTCTACTCTCTCTCTCATTTCCTCTCCCTCTCATTCTCTTTCATCTCTCCCTTTCCTGTTAAGATAGTTGCTTAATTTACATTGCCCAACATTTTTGACATTTTATATTTCACCCCTTCTCACTCCCTATTCCTATAGGGGCTGAACTTGGACTTAAATGGTATCTGGAGTGTCACTATTCATCTCAGTGACCTCAAAAACTATGTATTAGACACACATATCTGTTGTTTTCGGTTATTTTTACATGTCACCCCCTTCCCACCTTCACCCCCTTTGGTGACAGTAATGTCTTACCCCCCTCCCCCCAGTATTCTTTTCCAGATGGACATATTTATACTGAAATGGGGTATGATAAACCCGTAAAGTTTATTTAGTTACTAAGTCTACAGGCAGAACCAGCCCATTTTAGGGAAGCCCTTCCCACCCCCCAACTCCTTTAGTGCCCTTTTGGTGTTACTGATGTCTTACTCCGACATTATTCTTTCCCAGATAATAAGTCATGTATTCCAAGTTTGGCTGTAATTGCTCAATGCATTTCAGAATTATGCTGGAACACACACACATACATACATCCATTTTATATATATATATATATATATATATATATATATATATATATATATATATATATATATATATATATATATATATTCCAATTAACCTTAGACGAGGCCTCAGAGGGGATGAAGTTGCTGGCCCATGCCCTTTCTCCAACTCCACTGCAACTCGCCTCCGTCAACTAACTACAAAGTATATAATTTACTGCTCAGATCGACAATGGTACAACTGGTTTTAACGGTACTCACTTATATTGTCCCCAGTCCATCGCGAATCGAACTCTGCCCTTTTGCTGGTAAGGACAGCATCTTGTCCAGTGGACATGGACACTTGCAAGATATTGTAGGCCTTCTTCATTTATAACAATGGGTGATTTGTGTTAATTGTGTTTACAAGATGCATTCTTAACATTTTTTGGCGACAATGAATTATTTTTTCTACTTACACTAACACATGTCTATGTTTTCTGGTCCCTGTCAAGAGGTCCAAAATAAAGCTGCCCTGATGCAACGTTCCTGTGTAGGCACTGGGCCGGATTAAGTTGAACAACTAACCAACCAATCAATCAGGCTATCAATCAGTCTCAGTAATGAAAGCAAACCGAAAAAAATTATATTCTGCCCAAGTAATGCAGGATACAACAGCAACATTCTGCATGGGGTTAACAACCCGCCCTCACAGGAAATCAGCGAAGAATGAAACTCAAGACTTTTACAAAACCCTCTCCAGAAACCCTCCTTCGAGCTCTCAAGACTTCTCGAGCCCTTGGGGTTTCCCGAGCCCCAGCCAGGACTCAGAAAGTCGAGGCAAATCAACCTAGTAATGAAAGTAATCCAAAATCATTCGCCTACTTCCGGCCGATCGCACATCGACCTTTCTCTTTCCGAGCAAAACCACTTTCTTTATTCCCTAATGAAGAGAAATGTTTCTTTACCGAGCTCTGGACGAGTGACGTTCCTCACAATCTAACTCGCGATTTCGGTAATTACCGATACTGAAAGTCTAGTTTGGATCTCATTAAAAGCGGAATGGGTCATTAGCGCCAAAAAGGATAACTTCTGGCTCCGTGGATTTCAAAGCACAGCTTGAAATGCTTAAAAACAACTATGATTATACGTGCCAATACCCATATGCGTTTATGTTCGTCTGTTTGTCTGTGTGTATTAGTGCGCATGATTTTATATATATATATATATATATATATATATATATATATATATATATATATATATATATATATATATATATATATATATATATATATATATATATATATATATGTACATACTAGGTGACCAGCCAGGCACTGCTCAGGAAAACTCTGAATGACAACTGATAAACTGTCTCTCTCTCTCTCTCTCTCTCTCTCTCTCTCTCTCTCTCTCTCTCTCTCCTCCTTAACACCCCCTCTGCTCTCTCTCTCTCACTTCCTCTCCCTCTCTTTCACTCTCCCCCTTCCCTGTTAAGATAGTTGTTTAAATTACATTGCACAGCATTTTATATTTTACCCCTTCTCAACACCCCCCTCTTTCTTATCAGGGCTGAACTTGGACTTAAAGGGCATCGGAAGTGTCACTGTTCATGTCAGTGACCTCAAAAACTATGGATTAGACACTAATATCTGTCATTTTTGAAATTTTATTTTTCACCCCTTCTCACCCCCTTTCCTAATGGGGCTGAACTTGGACTTCAAGGGCATCGGGAGTGTCTGTTCATTTCAGCGACCTCGAAACTATGGATCAGACACTAATATCTGTCATTTTGAGTTATTTTTACATGTCACCCCCTTCCCATCTCTACCCCACTTTGGTGCCAGAGATGTCTTACCCCCACAGAATTCTTTTCCAGATGGTAAGTCATATGTATACCGAAATGAGGTATGATAAACCCGTAGAGTTTATTTACTTACTAAGTCTAAAGGCAGAACCACCCCTATGCTGAAAAAGACAAAACATACATACACACATACATACATCCATCCATATATATATATATATATATATATATATATATATATATATATATATATATATATATATATATATGCATGAATACACACACAAACAAGTATACATATATATATAATGTATATCATATGTATATATATATATATATATATATATATATATATATATATATATATATATATATATATATATATATATATATATATATATACACACACACAAACATTAAGTTACAAATATCATTTAATATCCAATGCGTTCTTCCTCGGAAATAATACCGAAGAGGAATTATAATTGATGAATGGTTCGCCACCTGACAGGATCAAGCTGCCGAACAGCGAGTACCAAAGACGCCTTAGACCATTCGAATATCAAGAGAAGTAATATGCTGGTACCGACTCTGCTGTACAAATGTTCGTCGAACACAGGTATTTGTACTTAACGTAGGCATCAACCTACCTCCACCATGATAACCGACTGGTGCGCTTAAAACACGTGGCTATTTATGCATGATTTTTTATCACACCACCGTGATATTTTATGCACACAATATAAATATTAAGCTAAAATGTCGTTTAATACCCAATCGGCTGATGTCATGGTGAAGGTGGGTTGATGTCGACGCTAAGTACAAATACCTGCGTTCGATGGGGATTCGTACACTTTAGTCAATATCAACTTATTACCTCTCTTGACAGCCGAGTGGTCTACAGCATCCACTGAATGTAGCTGGCACTCGCTATACGGCAATTTGATCCTGTGAGGTGACAAATCACTTATCAGTTATAATTCCCCTTCGGTATTATTTCCGAGGCAGAGCGAATTGGATATTAAACGACATTCGTATGTAAATATTTGTGCATGTAAAATATCACGGTGGTGTGATGAAAATTCATATATATATATATATATATATATATATATATATATATATATATATATATATATATATATATATATATATATATAAAATAGAGAGAGAGAGAGAGAATAGAATATAGAATTTAGTCCAAAGGCCAAGCACTGGGACCTATGAGGTCATTTAGCGCTGAAAGGGAAACTGACAGTAAGACGGTTCGAAAGGTGTAACAGGAGGAAAACCTTGCAGTTGCACTAGGAACCAATTGTTAGAGAGGGTGGAAAGTCAGAGAGGGTCAGAAAGAGAATATGCATGGAACTACAGTAGTAGGAATGAAAAGGTTGCAGCTAGGGACCGAAGGGATGCTGCAAAGTGCAAAGTCCCTACAGTGCACCACGTGAGGTGCACTGATAGCACTACCTCCTACGAGGTATATACATTATATATATATATATATATATATATATATATATATATATATATATATATATATATATATATATATATATGTGTGTGTGTGTGTGTGTGTGTGTGTGTGTGTGTGTGTAAATATGCCTCGCTGCCGAACTTCTCAGTTCCAGAGGTCCTTTATTCCTCAGACCGTTGGACCGTGGAACAGTCTCCCTGAGGATGTCGTGCGACTGGAACTTCAAAAGTTCAAGCGAAGCTGCAATCCATTACTACCCTGATGCTAGTCTCCTTGCATTTTAATACACTTTTATCTGTTCATTAATTAATTTATTTATTTTTTCTTTTTAATAAGTAAGATCTCTCTCATATTCTTTGGAAGTTTGAATTTCAAGTCAATGGCCCCTGTGGGCTTGTTCCTGATGAATAGGGTTCATCTTCTCAATAATATATACACACACATATATATATATATGTGCATATATATGTGTGTGTGTTTATATATATATAATATATATATATATATATATATATATATATATATATATATATATATATATATATATATATATATATATATACTATGTAACAAATGTGTCATTTAATATCTATTTAGTTTTACTTTCGGAATATCACCGTAGGGGAATTATAATTTATAAACGAATCGGTACCTGGGAGATGGGAGATTCGAACACCCGACAGTACGTATTGACAACTTTCAGTGACGGTAACCACTAGCCTGTCAAATGAAGATATAAGTGGCTACCGACACTGTCATATACATGCCGGTTGAATTAAAAATTTTTTACTTGGAATCGCTGTCAACCCACCTCCACCATGAAACGACAAAGTATCAAGTACGTTTGTATATTTTACACATCTTCCAGCCCCTGAAAATGTGTAAAATACACGAAAGTACTTGGCATTCTGTCTTTCTTTTTAAGCATTAAACCAAGTGATTATTTATGACTTATGAACATTATATATATATATATATATATATATATATATATATATATATATATATATATATATATATATATATATATATATATATAATATATATATATATAATATATATACATATATAATGTATATATATATATATGTATATATGTGTGTATGTGTTTTCACAATAAATATTGTGACTGAAGATCTAAGTTAGGCTTTATTAGTTATCCCAGGCTCCTGATCGAAGACACAAATGAAAGAATAAAAAACCTAAAAGTATCTTAGATTAAGAACTTATTCCTGGCTCCAAATGCATAACAAAAGAGGAAAAATAAGTAAACAGAAATATGTTTTTGCGAAATGAAAAAGAAAACCCGTTGATTTTTGCTGGTCCCATCTGTGAGAGGACTGTTGATTAAACTGAGGTATTTCGTTTACTGGTTCCTTCACCGTAAAAGGCGACCAGGCTTTTGCGTTAAAAAAGACAAGTATAAAATGCGCCGAAGTTTCTTCGGCGCAATCGAGTTTTCTGTACAGCCGCTACAGCGTATAAACAAGGCCACCGAAAATAGGTCTATCTTTCGGTGGCCTCGGTATAATGCTGTATTACCCGCGGCCCATGAAACTTTAACCAACGCCCGGTGGTGGCCTATCCTATATCGTTGCCAGACGTACCATAATGGCTAACTTTAACCTTAAATAAAATAAAAATTACTGAGGCTAGAGGGCTGCAATTTGGTATGTTGATTGGCCGATGCACTACAGTAGTGTGAGCTTCAGCTAATCACTATTAGCTTCAATGATAACAGAGGTGGACATGTACCGTCAGCTCCAAAAAACAGACTAAAATAACAAAATGGTATTTGTTTAAGGAACTTTAAATCGAAACACACCTGCTACCTACACGTTTGTATATTCAAGTGATAAAATCATTGTAACAATAAGGACTATTCACTTTCATCGCAGGCCAAGGTCACTCAAAGAGAGAGAGAGAGAGAGAGAGAGAGAGAGAGAGAGAGAGAGAGAGAGAGAGAGAGAGAGAGAGAGAATTTTAAAGCAGAAATATAACGTCCAAACTCCTCAGTAGTATGAGGGGGGAGTAATTAAAAATATATTAAATATATATTAAATGACCCTCCCGAGATAGTGCAAGAGGCAAATTAAAGGACGAAATTACATTCCTTATCCCGTTACAAATCTTCCCGAGGGCTATATTGTCTTAAGGAATTTCTGTTCGTCCTCTCGTTCTCCCACATTTTTAGAGAAAAAGAAAAAACCACACCCCCTCCCTAGCCATACCTACAACCACCCACCTACAACTACACAAACACACACATACATATACATACACACATACGTACATATAAACAAAAATACATATACATAAAATTATGTATCTATATATACATATTACATAAGCATACACATAAAGAAAGACACAATTCCAAACATACTTTGTAACAACCTCTAAAACTTCAATTGTAATATCTTACTATTTATGTCAAATCTCGAACAGAAAGGTGCAAGTTTCCTAAATATGTCCTCAGCAGACAAAGAAAATGATGAAGCAGGAGAACACGATGCCCAACTACATATAACTCTCCAAAAGAAAACTTAAACATATGCCGCCTAACAGTGCCTTTGACTTTCTCTTTAGGGGGGGTCATCCGGCACCGTTAGGAACACATTTTCGCCAAACTTTCTCCACACCAAATTGCAACCATCTGTTCCTACTTTCGTGTTAAACAGAAATCATGCATGATCGTCAAAGTGAACTGAAGTTTAAAAGTTATACATGGTCGTCAAAGTGAACTGAAGCCTAAAAGTCATACATGGTCGTCAAAGTGAACTGAAGTCTAAAAGTCATACATGGTCATGAAAGTGAGATGAAGACTAAAGTCATTTATGGTCGTGAAAGTGAGTTGATTTCTAATAGTCACACAAAGTCGTGAAAGTGAGCTGAAGTCTAGAAGTCATAAATGGTCGTGAAAGTGCATTGCAGTAAAAAAGGTCATGCATGCTAATAAAAGTGAACTGAACTCTAAAAGTAAAATGCTCGTAAAAGTGAATTCCAGTCTAGAAATCATGTATGTTGATGAAAGTGAAATGAAGTCTAGATCTCATGCATGCTGTGAAAATGAAGTGAAATCGAGAGGTCATGTATGCTCGTGAGACTGAACTCAAGTCTTGCAGTTATGCATGCTCGTGAAAGTGGACTGCAAGTCTAGAAGTTATGTGTGTTCGTGAAAGCAAAGTGACACAAGTTCGGACATTCACGATTTCAATTTCGCCACTATAATCCGCTTCTTGTTGCAAAGGTTTTAGCAATATCTCCCAAGATGTCCGATACAGCCTTCGAGCGACCGTGCCTTTACCAGCGTCCATGTGAGCAAGCCAAATACTACATCTGTCATGAATTTAAAGTGAATATGCGATAATGCTGAAAGTCGACGACGCAGAAACCTTTCGTGTTGTAATGGAATAAATATTCATAAAAATTTTCCTCAGGCAACAATAGTCATGTAATCCTCAACATCCAAAATTGCTCTCACTTATACCTGCTACCCATCCATTTTCAAATAATTACGCACAAAAACTTTTTAAAAATGTAAAACAATTATACAGAACTCGCAAAAAATCTCGTTAATTACGAGATGACTTAGTCTGTGGTTTTCATTACTTAATGAGACCTTGTTTAAAAATACCATTGTTCAACCAAGATTTTATTTTTCTCTTTTTCTTCACTATGTATTACAATACTAAGTAATGGAGGAAAAAAATCCTGCGATATCACCAACCTCTTTAAACTTTCTGGCACCAGAACGTAAGAGCGCGTAATGGCGACGATAAAATGAGAATTGAAGGAATATTCGATTAAGAATGAAGGAAGGAGAAATTCGCCAAGGAGAAGTCCTAAGAGGAACTGTTAGGAACGATCTCCTGGCGAGAAGGACACCAGGTGGAGAACACGGCAGGTATAATTTCTTTAATGTCAGGAGAACTTTGCTACTCTTCAGTAATTGTGGGAAATAGATGATGGCTATTTATGCATCCTCCCCTCAACCCCCCCTCTCTCTCTCTCTCTCTCTCTCTCTCTCTCTCTCTCTCTCTCTCATCTGGCCCCTCAGCGTGGTGGTACCGAGTCTGCCTCTCTTGGACGGAACGTGTTCGATTCTCGAACCAGACGAGGAGGGACGGACGGGCGCGTTCCCTAAAATCCCGCGTGCTTCTGTGGACCAAAGCTGTGAATTAATGTATGTAGTTGTTAGTCGAATGTAGCGGGTTTCATCTTGGATGGAGACAAAGAGAGAAAAGAAGAGGGATGAAACATTAGACGTTGGTATTCACTGCTCCGTCGAAGAAGTATAACATCAATACGGAAGGGCCTTGCAGAGGTAATCCTCATTCAAAAGCTCTCTCTCTCTCTCTCTCTCTCTCTCTCTCTCTCTCTCTCTCTCTCTCTCTTTGCAGAAAAGAGCTGGATGCGATTCAGGAAAAGGAAGGAATGGCGTGGGCACATCCCAGTAAGTCCAGTAAGATTTTGTTGATTTATTATGTACCTGGTAAGGAGTAGAATGTTGTACGTCGTATCTTGTGAAGGAGAGAGAGAGAGAGAGAGAGAGAGAGAGAGAGAGAGAGAGAGAGAGAGAGAGATTGTGTCTGACCGGATGTGTCTCTGCACTAAGTAAACAATGCTCAAATAAAATTGCAAAGCCGTACTCTTTTC
>NC_089757.1:10933769-10976269 GCF_040412425.1 Macrobrachium rosenbergii | reverse complement strand
ATATATATATATATATATATATATATATATATATATATATATATATATATATATATATATATATAAATATATATATATATATATATATATATATATATTATATATATATATATACATATATATATATATATATATATATATATATATATATATATATATATATATATATGTTTTCGTTATATCCGATGAATAACTAACAATGTGTCTTACTTTGTTATGAAGGATAAAATAATATTTGGAAGTAGTTCTGGGCATTACATAACCAGGGTAAGTTGTGTTCGCAAACTAATAGGCACACAGAGGGTGCATGCATCAGCTAAAAATAAAAAAATAAAAAATTTCTTGAATGCACGTCTACATTTCATTCCTTTTAAAACTCTGTGCATTGCTTCCTTGATTATTGGATCAATCGTCCAAAAATTTTCATTGAAATTCATCAATAACCTTCTTAAATATCATGTACCCAAACAAACAATTAAAACAAGGAAATAGACACGAATAACTTCAAAACCATCGATTAACTCCGTTGAATGAGTTTACAACTTCATTCGAGAGAGAGAGAGAGAGAGAGAGAGAGAGAGAGAGAGAGAGAGAGAGAGAGAGAGAGCATTTCTTGCATTCCAAATGGATGTCGATCAGTTTCATGGTTGGTGACACTAATGGAAAAAGTTCAGAAGTCAGTTTGATACTCTTGATTTGAGTTTAAACTTGACAGCTTTCTATCAAATGTAAGCTTTATTATTATCATTACTACTGTTTTATTAGTAATCTATGAATTCTATTCGCATGATATTGGTGTTTTTGTTTATTCATTGTTAAGTCACGACAGGCCTCTTTTCTAGATTTCCTTACACTTTTTGATGAACTAACTCCTGTAAAAAAAAGTAACCCCCAACGGGAAACCAATAATTTCCAGTTAGAATTCGAGCCTTTGCACGATGGGTCAAAGTGAGAAAGCCACATATCACAAAACCACAAAGAAGGAGGTGAACCCAATTTCTTACATACCGGAAATCAGTCGATTTCTTTTTCAAGAATAATGCACATGACCTTGTGAACTTTCAGATATCAAGCCACGAATACCTAAGAAACACTTCGCCGCCAATGAAAATTATTTATAAGAAAACCTACAATTACCCAAGTTCAAGGCCATACCGTCTCTGATGTGCATGGGCTCGAGTCCCGGTCAAGGAACCTCTCCATATATGTAATTCACGGCCGGTACTAAGTATATATAAATGGGGAGGTTTTGAATGAAAGCACATTTCTCCACTGAGCTGTTTATCAGTTTTGGAAATACTTGTATCCTATACAGAGTACGAAACTACAGAAAAAATTATTTTAGTCGAAATTAACAAATTCAGAAAAAATTCATTTTATATATGTCATGAATGTAACAAATTATTATCACTTTCATTTTTCACACATTCTGAAAAATAAGAAACGGGGTGTATAATTTTTCTGACTTTATTTCCAAGCCATTGACGAAGGACTGATAAGAGTGTGAGAAGTCACAAATATATATACTACAAGAACAGTACTGACGAAACATACACACCGTTAGAGGCTCCATATCCCTATTCAGGCCGGTGTCGAGGTAGGAGTGTCCTTTAAAACTCATTTGGCTAAAAATCACAATAGACTCTCAGGGGACATTGCTGATAAACAGACCATACCCCACCTCAGATCCACACCTGACAGGTGTCATGGAGGCGGAGTTTGGAAACTATTAACATTACTACCCTCGTACTGTGTTTACAAATATGATAATCCTATTTTCATATATCTCTATGCCTACTATATATATATATATATATATATATATATATATATATATATATATATATATATATATATATATATATATATATATATTACTATATATATATATATATTTATATATATATATATATACATATATGTTTCCCGTTAGGATTCAGTATTTAGGGAGTGAAACGTAACCAAAGTTGTGAGGAAATCGAGAATTTAAGACATCATAATAAAAAATAAAAATCATTATCAATGTTACTGTCATTATTATTTGGGATGGTGACCCCTCGTATAAATGTCTCAATAAAAATTATGGCTGCCTCAGCTTAGTGCAATTTCATGTAGGGGAAAGCTCGTGTAATAACTGTCCGATATGCATTTAGCAAAGGGAGTGTATGGACACACCCTGAAGCTGTATTTATATTAATTAAACTGGAATGCTAATAAATGTATTCATACCCACCTTTTGATGAAATGAATATCTAACAATCATCATCTGACCTTTCCCCTACGCAAAAAGATACTTTTAGACAAAACAGATACACTAAACTCTGATGATACAGCCATACATGTAATAAGAATTTTATTATTATTATTATTATTATTATTATTATTATTATTATTATTATTATTATTATTATTATTATTATTAAAAACAAAAACATTTAATTACAACAATTCTACCAGAGCATTAAATTTCTCGGCAAGCTGCCACATAATGTCCACGCGTGCAGAAAAGGGAACAGAGTAACAATATTAGCTGAAATCTAACAGTTTTGAAAATGCATAGGTTATTAAAAAACGCCAAGTTTAATATTCGTATTAAAACCTCTCTATACTTTGTCGTTCTCAAAATTTTTTGCATCTTGGTACCGGTGGAATTCTTTATTACCTGAGGTTTTATTCTATATTGCAGTAACCTTCTTGCACGAGTTCTCATCAAAGTTCAAACCCAGTAGGGGGTAGTGCTGTCAGTGCACCTCATGTAGTGCACTGTAGGCATTACTTAGCTTAAGGTTCTTTGCAGCGTGCCTTCGGCCCATAGCTCCAACCCCTTTCGTTCCTTTTACTGTACCTCCTTTCATATTCTCTTTCTTCCACCTCACTTTCCACCATCTCCTGACAATTGATTCAGAGCGCAGCTGCGTTTTTCTCCTCCTGTTACACCTGTCAAACCTTTTACTGTCAATTTCTGTTTCAGCGCTGAATGACCTCATAGGTCCCAGTGCTTGGCCTTTGGCCTAAATTCTATATTCAATTTAATTCAATTCATCAAAGCTCAAAAGATAATTTTTTAATCTATCGTTCAGATACCTTCAAAAACTTGGAAACATATGACAAACTGAGCAATCGTCTAGCGTCACCTTAGAGTCAACAAGTTGAGGTCTTCAATATAGCCCGTTACACTCAAAAACAGATCGCACCCCTGTGATCTTAGCGACCGCCAAAGCATTGCTGAAGGACAGACTGCAAAAACGTCTCGACGACACCAGACGTAATCGAGTTGTGGTCTTTTTTGAACAGCTCACTGAATTCAGAGCTAATTGAACTCATGTCAAAACATTCTAAAAGACTGGCACCTCTCTCTCTCTCTCTCTCTCTCAGTAGACACATGATTGTAATATATGTGTACATACATATATATACATATATACACACATTACACACACATACACTATATTTATAAATATATATATGTATATATATATATATATATATATATATTTATATATATATATATATATATATATATATATATATATATATATATATATATATATATATATATATATATATATGTCTGAGGAAATTTGAGAGGATACTTTCCACACAAGAATTTTAACACGAGTTCACTGAACTATGCGGGAGTTTCAATTTGTCAAGGAAATTTTTTAATCTGACCACAGAAGTTTTCAATCACATTAATTTAGTGATGAATGCCCAACCAGTTTTACAAATCTTCACTGATCCTTACTAAGCCTACGTCTGTAAATTCCACATTTTAGGAATACATTTTGATAATTTCTTTTATTTTACCTATAACATCTGTATATTGTAAGTATAATAACGTCAATCGCATACATAACTGGTTCTTCAGCTTCATGTAATGTCGAAACGTCGCTGATAAGCAGCAGAAGGAAGGGAAAAGTCACACGACTGTCACATAATGTCGCATCGCCCAAGCCAACTGCCCACCCACATTAGACCTGGGATAGCAAGGTTACTGGCTACTGATGACTCGGCAGGTAGACCTATGCATTTCAAAAGCCTCCCACCCTAGCTCTCAGGAACAGTATGCTGGTGTGCCAATGAAAATTTATCATGCCCTAGGCATGGCTTGAACTTGGGACCAATTAGTAGAAAGTCGCCAGTAATACCACTGATCTACCATGGTCCTAAACTGTTGAAAGCATTAAACCCAATCCCAATAAACGACAGTTTTGAGGATATAAAAGTATTATATAGATACATATTTATTCTTACAGTTCATTGCAATCCCTATTTTTTGATACAGTCCACCAAATTCTTGCCTCACGGGAAAATGCCATATTGCTTTTTTGTTTTCCATTTTGCATAACCAACTTCAAAAACATGAGGCAATATTGGATGATTAAATCTCCGCGCTACATCTTTTGATCTTTCATCAGATGGAAAAATTAATTAGGTGAGGGTCTGTGTTACCCATATAGAAAAATGTCAAGTTTTTGACGAAAAAATTAGTATGTATGTATGTATGTATAAAAACAAATATATATATATATATATATATATATATATATATATATATATATATATATATATATATATATATATATATATATATATATATATATATATATATATATATATATATATATATATATATATATCTTTTATTCTCAGCAAGTCTTTAGAGAGTAAGATTACAACCTGCTGCTCTTTCTTTACTCCCAGTGACTAGCGTTCATTTATAGTTGGATCTGCAAGAGGCTACAGGCCTGGATTAAACTACAGACCTTACAAATAAGAAACCAGTGCAATAAAACCGAGCCACAAAATATACATTGTTATGGATTACGATGGGATGGTCCACGTATGTTTACTGTAAGTTAATAATCTTAGCCTTCCATAAACCCCCGTAAGCCCACAAACAGAATAATTAAAAGAATATTTACTTATTGGTAGGTGGCCAAGTGAAAGTGTTTCTTTACACTAGTTTATTATTAACACACAAAACATGGTAGATTGAACAGGGAAAAACTGGACACTCTCACTAAAATAACAAATGGAAAAAAGGACACAACAGCAATTACTGAGTAAATGACAATGCATCAAATTTACAAATACTGGCCACTTGCAAGTGGACCCTCAGCCAATCGACAGTGAATTTCTATCAGCCTCGGTATGGGTGGATACTTCAGGCAATCTGGAACACAGGGGAACGGCTACTTATGTAACCGCACTGATAACACTCCTGGAAATGAGACAATTCCAGATGAGACTACTGAGTTACTGCAAAACCTGGAGGGAATTCCTTTGCTCTACCCACTTCTGAGCAAGGGGCAAGAATTGCTTTATGCACTGTTCAAGGAATTACAAACTGGTATAGCAAGATCGTTGGTTAAGTCAAAGAGACAAGAAATTATTCGAGCAATGAAATGCGAAAGATGACAAAAGCGAGTCAAAGAAAAAGACACTGGCCAACCAATTTTCCTTCCGCGGCACGTACCGTCTTAGCATCCTGCTTTTGCTTGCACACACAATGTCATGTCGAGGTGATCCAAGTTTATCGGGGGCATCCAGGAATGGCACAATCAATCCAGCGTGAGAAAGGTGAGTTCCACAGCCCCACAGCTCGGTGTTCGATCGGGCCGAGGTTACCCATGGTTGAATATCGACTGAACTCAAGATGGAGGCCGCCCTCGCCTTATATAGCCTCGTATGTTGCTTGGGGCTTGCTTTGGGGAGCATCATCGGCGAATACCTAAGAATTAAAGAAAGAGGTCTATGGCCAGTAAAGTAAGGAAACTCAGCAGGAGCTTAATTAAATTTGGAGATTAACACAGGGACACAGCTACCTACCCCAGCTGTGTTTCTTGGGGGCACATAAAGCCCAACCCTCGAGAGGGTTGTGATTGATAATTGCTAAAACTCTCCTCTCACTCCAAAGCTTGTGGGCCTGCCTGCCTGTACCCCTACTGTCTGGTATTTTCCCCATGAGATTCTTAAAGGTTAGCGATCCGGTGGCAATAACCGTAAATAAATAAATAAATAAATAAATAAGTAAATATATATATATATATATATATATATATATATATATTGTATATATATATACATATATACTGTATATATATTATAGAATGAATGTATGGTTATACAGCCCGAAATAACGTAATGATTGCTTTCCAGTCATTTTCCGTGAGGCAAAAGATGTTCATTATCAGATGTTTATCTGGAATCATTCCTCTTTCCATTCCAGTTACTTGAAATCCATCTATGGCTAATGTTAAAATACCCAACTATTAACCAGAATAAACAAAAATTGTATAATTCTATGAATTTTTTTAAATGAAGTTATGGAGCAAGCATGGGTAAGACTTTGGAGATCAAGGATTTTGTTTGTTACTTCAATTCAATTACAATAAACAGTATGAGCCCTCACAGCAGATTTAGTGATGAACTTTCACCTGTACTTACGCCAACTAGTGTAAAAGGATTTCTTGCAAATCTCGGCAACTTGCCGGGAATAGTGAATAAGCATTCTAATTTTTATTCCGTTTTACTTCATCACACTCTATTAAACTAAACCAGGAAATATTAGCAAAACAAACATCCTTGCTATACCAGCATTTTCCACAGACGATTACGTATACAGTGTGATACAAGTATACAATAAGTAAGTCTTGTAAGGTACATTCTATGAAAAGTTTGTAATCACCTGACGATACACCTGCAGTTTATTTGGCTGAAACATCACCCGACACCGCCCCACCCCCGAAAAATTTCCCTCACCCAAAAATTCAACAAAAGAGTGAAACGTAGCTTACAAAATTCTCACCGTACCAATATCTTTAGTTTTGCGGAAATAAGGAAGTTCTTTGTTTTCCTCCTCAATTGGTTAGCAACTTTTTGACAATACATAAATGAGTTTGTTAGAATCAATATTAAAATATACACAAGCTTGTGGTAAATGTTTCTTCTCTTTAATAGAGCTAGCAGCAAATACCTTCCTCGATCGCGATATGAATCACATGGAATGATTAAGCAGAATTTACGGAAATGAAAAATATACAAAAAAATTGGAAACCTTGAAATTGACTGGTCCCTTGGAAAACGTTACAAAATACAGATATTAGACAGAAATAACTAAATAAATATAAAAATACCAAAAAAGACATGTGGTTTCACTGCAGTATAATGATAAAGATATTTTCTGTGCGGGCTCCTTCGGATATTGTTCGTATTACAATGTCTATCCTGCCCTAATAATATCAATATTTACGAGAGGAAATATTTTATGGCTTCCAACCCAGACCCTTGCTAGGGGCACCATAAATTTGAAAAGAAAATAGTGTCGCTAGAAAAAAAAATATAGTTACGCATACTACATAAATCATACTCTGGTTTTTGTCTTCGTATAAAAAAAATTATTTAGGGAACCCGAATATGGGAGCAATATTTTCCTGCCTGATAAGGCTGTCATAAAAGGTAAATAAGGTGAAGGAAATAATGTAAGATAAGAAAAACTACGCGCCAAGATGAAGGTGCGTGCGAGGTATAGGTGAATGTCACGGTGTGTAGGGGAGTAGACGAGCTGCTGAAGTGCCTTCTTTGCACTTATGTACAGCGTCTGATATGGAGGATTTTTTTTTTACGGTGGAAGAGGTTCGTCATTTATTCAGAATGCACTAACATTGCAAAGACTGTTGTACTATTATTATTCTCTTCAGCTGCATCTTATTAGTAGAATCGATTTATTACACACACATACACACACACACACACACACACACACACACACACACATATATATATATATATATATATATATATATATATATATATATATATATATATATATATAGAGAGAGAGAGAGAGAGAGAGAGAGAGAGAGAGAGAGAGAGAGAGAGAGAGAGAGAGAGAGAAATATATCGTGTGTGCATGTATGAATGTGTGGAAGCTTTGATACAAATACTTAAACCAGTACTAACTTACATAAGGACTGAATCCAAAATCCATTATAATGGTAGGCCTGAGTAATCAGTAATATCTGTGAATGGTCAGAACTCACAGTCAGCCTTTATTGCACCATGTGGACATAGTCCAATATGGATATACTGTACAGCAGTCTGATATATTGGGGAAGTGGCAGTTGGGAGCATCACTCAAATGCCTATTGTCATTTCTTAATATATTTTTTTTCTAAGTTTGCTTATAATTCTCTTTTCAAATAATCTCAATGCCTTCCATAGGTCTGTTAAGAGGAAAAGCTATAAGCCTACTTCACTCTAAGCGACTTTTCTTCCGAAGTTAATATAATTTATATACTTAAATAAATTTCATTTACCTCAAGTTTTAGTGACAAATTTCGCAAATTTCCTGCAGAATTGTGATAGCTGTAAAAAAGTCATTTTACCCAAGGAGACTTTTCCTGTTTTAATGTCGCCTCTTTAAAATATCGCCGTTGACTTCAAAGGTCCCACTGTGACCATTTGCTGTATGTGCCTGACTCCTAAGGTCTGCTGTAAATTTCAGCAAACACTACAACATTTCATCATAATTTAAAACGTCTAGCTAAAAATATCAAGAATTTAATAGGCAACCACTTTTACAGACATATGAATTTTTCTTAATGTCACTAGATCTGGAAATATCAGATATATATATATATTATCTTGACAAATTCATTTTTATTATTAATATATATATTACATATCATATATATATATATATATATATATAAGAGTCTCCTGACAAAACCTAATAAATTGAAATTGTAGATCTTTTTTCAGAAACATTCATTGTATAAATCAAAAAGACTTCTGCCTAAAATCTAACCCCATTCTTTGTACAGAGCCAATTTCCTCTGTTTCGTACCAACCCAACCACTTCGTTTTACGACACAAACACTCAATTTTTGAAAATAATGACGCTTTCAGACAATAATCAATGACATTCATGAAGCACTAGGAAACTGTAATTACGTTAATTTGTTTTCAATATTCAAGAAAGGACTCGACAACTAATGGAGGAAGTGTTGTGTTTAGGAATTTCATCATATGAAACAGAGGACAAAAATATCAAGAATTTAATAGGACACCCTCGGTGCATGCTAACTCTCAGTGAACGTGCCAGGCAATTAAGAAAACCTGAGAAGCGTCACCTGCGAGACCTGTTGCGTCCTTTAACTGCTCATTTCCAACGGATGAGTTTGATGATTGCTGATTATTTTATAAAAGCCTGCATTTCGTTAAAACGTTAAATTGAAATTACGCCTCTTTTATTGATAAAAATAACTTTTAAGTAAACTTTCAAAGTAATAATAAAATAAATTTGTCTTTATCCGGATAATAATAATAATAATAATAATAATAATAATAATAATAATAATAATAATAATAATAATAGAAATTGAATTAAAAATTTGTTAGAAAGGACCCGTCAGCTAATGGAGGGAAGTGTTGTGTTTAGACCTCAGACCCTTTCCCTTATGAGCTATTGACGCAATAATCCGATTTGCAGACGCCTCATCTTATTCCTTTGGTATCCTTTTAGACGTCTAATGCCTTTTCCGATATTAAATTAATATCCCAAATGAAGTTTCAGAACTTGATGAATATATATATAACAAATAACTTTATATATACTTTAAAATAATAATAAAATAAATTTAACTTTATCACGGATAATAAATTGTTCTGTGCATTGGTAATAATAAAGAATTCATTCAATACTGGATGGATCTAATGGGAGTTTTTTTTCAAAACCTAACTTTTTGAATAAAAACTATTGACGAACCAATCCATTTGAATGATCTTATTTTAGTATCCTTTTATACGTAATATATATATTAAATTAATATCCCAAATGAATTTATATATATATGAATATATATATATATATATATATATATATATATATACATAAATACATGCATGCATACATATATACATTTTATATATATATATATATATATATATATATATATATATATATATATATATATATATATATATATATATATATAACTATACTGCTACATAACAAACACTTGATTCACACTAAACTCAATCACACTGTTCTTCCCATCCTAATCATTCTATCATTTATATTACATTTTCACTCAAAACTCTACGAAACTCCTTCCTGTTACATTATATAATGGTATGTCCACAATTTTGTAGTCTCCTACCACTTTTGCTCTTCTACAAATGAACAATTAGGCTTCTCACCCATTCACTCACATGATACTCTCTCAGGCCATATAAACGTTACACACACTGGTCAACCTACTCAATGAAACTTATGAACACGTCAACTTGAGTAGCTCTACTCTTCATCCTCTTAGCTGCCTTCCTTCAATCCTCAACAGTCCCTCCTACGGGGTTCTTCAACCTTAACTGGCCCTTTTCACTCGTGCGTCATGCAACGAAACCAGTACTGTATTCCATGAATTCTACAAAACTGCAAAAGACGTACTCCGTCGACCCAGAACTGTAATAACTTCAAATGGAAATCTCTTTTGGCGTCTTTTTACCTGAGATTTATGATCTCATTAATGTCTCTCTCTCTCTCTCTCTCTCTCTCTCTCTCTCTCTCTCTCTCTCTCTCTCTCTCTCGTCATAGCAGAAGAGTGTCTAGTGAAGGGTTGTGAACCCTCTGGCAGTAAACCGGGAAAATAATAACACTCCTTTGTTTGGTGCAAAATGAACATAATGGCAGGAGAGCATGGGATTTGTACTGCAAACCATCCAGAAAAGAAGTTAATCTAAAAATACAGTGCTGACTGCCACTTAGATGAACTCTCTCTATAGTAGTATTTAGCAGTTAAGGCAGTGGAATTTTTCCGCATAGGGGACTCCATCCAAGAATCACCAGTTAAAGTATTAAAGTTATAATGATCATTGTCTCATCTTTTCTCGGGGGCATTCAGCAGTTATGATAAAACAACTTAATGGTGAAATATATATATATATATATATATATATATATATATATATATATATATATATATATATATATATATATATTGTGTGTATGTATATAAATAACCTAGACCATTCTCATCTGAGACTTAGCAGACTAAATGTAGCGCAGCTCAGTTCATTCTGAAAAAAGAAACTGAACAGGAGGAAAACGACACTACAAATTCAGATCACAAAGACTTACTCAGTCTGGTTAAGCAATGACCTTAATTAAAACCGACTGCAAAAATAGTTTCTCACGGCCCTTGTGTATCACGGGAGAGAGAGAGAGAGAGAGAGAGAGAGAGAGAGAGAGAGAGAGAGAGAGAGAGAGAGAGAGAGAGAGACTCTGAAGCTAATATATCTTAGTAAGATTCGCTGAAAACTTGTAAAAACCAACAATGTAATTAGCTTTGACCTCCTGCGTCAGAGCTACAAAGAAGGAAGCGAACGTAACCTCTTTCCAAAAAGATTTATTCTGGAGAGAACGGTCCCTTATGACTGGAGGACAAGAGCCTTGATCATCTCGTAAAGTGGCACATCAGTTACGAGACAGGCCATGCGTGAAATCTATGCGCGATAAACGAGAAAGTTGATAAGTTTCTCATGCACGAGATTACTGCAATTTACATGGAAAATAGGAACGGCGAGGCATTCAGCCCAACCCTTGAACAATAACCCATCTTAAATGGAGAGGATGAGGGGTAAGAGAACAACGTAGAGCAGAGGGCACTGGAAATTTGGCTCTGAAATGTGAGAAGTAGATATAAAAAAATATTAAAATATACATATAAATAAAAATAAAAATAAAAATATATATTAAAAAAATCCTTTATTTTTTCCTTTATTTTTATCTTTGTATTTGAGATGTCAATTTTTCTTAAAAGCTTAACTTAACCAAGTTATTGGCATATGTAGTTTATACTGTTACCCTACACTGAAAAGATATTAAAATCTACAGGAAGGGAATTAAGCATTCCATCAGGCATAACGGTCGTGAATACAAACAAGCAGAATAATACACTATAATGATATAGTTGATAAAACACTAATGTGTAAATTGCTTTCATTCGAAAGGAAGTTTTCTTTATTTTCCTTTAAAAAACAAAAAACTACGTCTATAAAACTTGAAAAAAAATCTCAAAACTCTCTGTTACATCGGAAAAAAAAAACTGACGATCATATGACCTGGAAGATTATAAGTTATCTCCTGAAAAGATGCCCTTATTTTTGCTTGCAATTTCTATCCATTTATTTCAAGACTGTGATACGAATAAGTAAATGAAATTCAGGAATATCATTGGCAGTGAGGATGATCCTCTCTCATTTGCATACAACAACGGAAAGCGACTGTTACATTGCATTTCATTGTCTCTCTGATCTTAAGACACCGGTGCTGACTTGAACGACCAAAACAAGGCTATAAGGGACAACTGATGAGCTTTGTTTTTTTTTTTTTTTTTTTTTTCAGAACCAAGTCACTGGTTAATTAGTTTCTGGATGGTGTTATAACTTCTATGGGGCTGTCGTTACATTAGTTTCGCAATATCTAAAAATCGCTTTACATGAGAGAGAGAGAGAGAGAGAGAGAGAGAGAGAGAGAGAGAGCAGATGGGGGAGGGAGGAGAATGAAGGGAAGAGAGAGCTGTTCTAGTAAATGAGAGAGAGAGAGAGAGAGAGAGAGAGAGAGAGAGAGAGAGAGAGAGAGAGAGAGAGAGAGAGAGAGCAGATGAGGGGGAGGGAGGAGAATCCTTTCTAGTAAATGAAATACAGAGGAGAAAGAGAGAGAGAGAGAGAGAGAGAGAGGAAGAGAGAGGGTGGAAGGGGAGAGAGTGTTCTAGTATCTAATAAGGGAAGAGAGAGCTGTTCTAGTAAATGAGAGAGAGAGAGAGAGAGAGAGAGAGAGAGAGAGAGAGAGAGCAGATGCGGAGGAGGGAGGAGAATGAAGGGAAGAGAGAGCTGTTCTAGTAAATGAGAAGAGAGAGAGAGAGAGAGAGAGAGAGAGAGAGAGAGAGAGTCCTTCTAATAACTTAATAGAGAAAGAGAGAGGGGGGAGGGAGGTGGAAGAGAGAGTCGTTCTAATAAATGAGAGAGAGAGAGAGAGAGAGCCATTCTGATACAGAGAAAGAGAGAGAGGAGGGAGGTAGGGAGAAGAGGGGCTGGAAAATAGAAAAAGAAAGGAAAGGGGGTACGAGAGAGAGAGAGAGAGAGAGAGAGAGAGAGAGAGAGAGAGAGAGAGAGAGAGAGAGAGATGGAAGTCGCCTGATAGAAATTACTGTTGTTTGCGCAAACAAAGAAAAAGGACGCGGGGACGAAGGATTCAAACCAAATGGCAAATTGCCCTAATTAGGAGGAAGTCCCTAATTAGAAAATTGAGCGGAAGTAGATTAACAAACTTCCACATTTCGGCAGCAACAATTTCATAATCAACCTCATTTGAGTGCGTCGCTTTTAACAAGAATCTGAAGTAATTAGTCGGCCGTAAAACCACCAATTCTCCGATAGCTCAGTAATAATTAACATCATAATGTTTAATTAGTTACAAAATTGACTGATTTTCAATATGTTTCCGCTGCTGACAAAGTGTTTAGTTATCGGTTCACCTCGAAGAAAACTGAATTAAGATAAGATCTGATTTTGTTTCTGAACTGTTCCCGACATGCAATTATTTTTCGCTCGCCTGCAATTTTCACGTTTTAGTTAGAATGCCATAATTTAATGTATAGCTTTTATTTTCTATGTGCACCGTTTGTTCTGGGGTGCAAACCCTAGGGAAGTCTTTAGTGCGTAGTGAAATGATTAAGGACAGCGTTGAGAGTTTGGAATTTCAAAGACAATACTTGTTTATAAGGAAACACTTTCGGTGTAAGCGAGGATAGGATGACTTTGACAACTGGTTTTTTGGTGAAGTGATGTCGACGTTCAAGGCTATCATAAATACACTTAGTCTTCCAGGAGGGACGTTGGGAAAGGTTCTCATCTCTTAGGTGACGAAAGAACACCCCCCTTATAAAATAGAGTCGAATTATGGAATTTAAGAAATCTTGAAGATTGAATGTCTTCCCGATCTCTCTCACATTCATAAACTTATTTACAAGTGTCACTGCCTAAAATTCATTAAAAAATCCCCCCAAAAGTTTTCATTTTCCACAACCAATATTTAACTCCGTTTCATGAATTCCCCATACTCGAGGCCGACACTTGATCTATAAGGAATAAAGACCATACGCTAAGCACGGATGCCAGGCTGGGAAAGTTATGGTTTCCACACAAAGAACAACACCGCTGTCGTGAGGAGGAGGAGGAGGAGGAGGAGGAGGAGGAGGAGGAGGAGGAGGAGGAGGAGGAGGAGGAGAACGTCCACGTTAAGGAGAAAAAGATCGGCATCTCTCGTCCCGAAACATTTCCCTTTTTGCCACTCGATGTAACAAATGGTTATTTTGTTACGTAACAACTGGGAGAGAGGGTTCTTACAAGGGACGTTTATCTTTACGGTTATTTGGGGCTATAGAAGGACGTTTGCTTCTTCTTCAGGTGAAGAAAAAACATGTGGATGTAAAGTCCTAATTATAAATTTAAAATGTCCTTGAATTCCTTACCGGAATCAAAAATTTTATATTATAATTGATGGATCAAGAAAAGGGCTTGCGATCTGCCGAAAAAGAATTTTTTTAAAGACTGAATATAAACCAGCATTTACATAAAATCTCCAAGTCCCCATTCCTTCATACCTCCACGACAATGTTTGTTTTGATTTAAACTCCCCTACGCGTTAACATTTGAGGCAAGAGCCCGTGCTGGCATAATCCAGCTTAACCCAAATCAACCAACCAACCAACCAAACTCAACATCGACGACAATTTTTTGAAGGTCTAAGAGATAAATGAATAAAAAAATTTAGTGCCCGACGCTATCTTATACTTAGAATTTCTCTAAACTCCTCCCCTTAAAATCTATCAAGTGTGGGACCTTCAACAGAATTCCTGGAATGTCTGTCTGTCTGTCTGTCTTGATCGCATTAAACTAATTAACTGCCTAAACAACAACGCAGCGATCAGCTATATTAATATAAGTGAAAAAAGAAAGGTCTCTCCGGTATATATATCGTGAGACTTCGTAAATAATGTTTCCAAAATCTGAATCACTCTGCTGCAATCACTGGCAATGTTTGTCTGAACATGGAATAGACCATATTTCGAAGAGCAAAGATAAAAACCTCAAAGTTATGCATACACAATTGTTTATGGCACTGTTACCTTTCCATTCAAAGGCACATTCGTCACTTGAATCGCCGTGCCTTTTCATTACAGGGACAAGAAAAGTAAACATTTGCATTCAGCCGATATTCCTGGCATGCAGGAAGCAAGCAAGCAAGCAAGCAATCGGGTCCTTTGTTCTCTACTTTGTTTACTCTTCCTTCCAACAACGTCTCGGTGGATATGAAGACCGTCAGATTAGCAAAGGCTTCGTTTCCGATTCGTTGTTTCTCTTTAAAATAAAATGGACTGAACACTCATTTTTAATAAGACGATTTTGTCTTTACTGGAAGTCTGTTACTTCATCTCTTATCTTTGTTTGTATTGACGTTTTCACTTTCTTTTCAATTACGAGCGATCCCGGCTTTTTCATATTTAAAATTTACTTTCAGTATATACAGTATATATAATACAAATATAATATACGTATATATACACACACACACACACACACACATATATATATATATATATATATATATATATATATATATATATATATATATATATATATATATATATATATATATATAAAAAATATAATAATAGTTAATAATGGGTGCTGAGTTTGGAAAGGATTCTACTGTGGGCTGCAAGAAATCATTGCAACTTAGTACAAGGAGCAAGGAAGTAGTGAAGAATATAAACATGATGATGGAGGGTTAATACCGCTTTCCATATATTGGAAGTTTAAATGGACAACACAACATCTGAAAACAATAAATTCTTCTAAATATAATTACTGTCAATAAAGCAGAGCTCTGATTATGAAGCGTTCCAGTAAATCAAAGGTCTTCGTAGGGCTTAATGAGATTCTGAGCAGGTGTACATGATGGGAAAAATGAAGTTGAATGTATGTATCGAGGAGATAAAGTTCGAATGATGGTCTGTAAAATTAATTATGGTGTTATGTGACTGTGCAAGGAGTAAATGCTAGTAAATATATTATATGCAAATTGTATTTACATAAAAAAAAAAGATTCGGCAAAAAAAAGGAAGCTATAAAAGGCGAACAAAAGGTGGAGTGGTGCGTGTAAAGGTCATACGACTGAAGTGACAATGAGAAAAGACGAACTGGAATAAAAAGGACAGTCTGTTGGATTTTTCTTGAATAGGAAAGTTATCGGCACTTTCAGCTGGAGTTATAGAATCGTCAGTGTTATAAGAAATAAGGACCTGTTTCAAAGATCAAGCCATGCAAGACAATATATATATATATATATATATATATATATATATATATATATATATATATATATATATATATATACATTTATATATATACTGTATATATATATATATATATATATATATATATATATATATATATATATATATATATATATATATATATATATATATATATATATATGTTGCATATAATTCTCAGTAAGCCTCTAGAACAAGGTTGCTACCCTCTGCCGTTTCTTTACTCTCAGTTATTATGGTATCCACTTATAGTTGGATTAACTGGAGACTGAACACCTGGATTGAACCACGGACCTTGCAATGAGAAACCAGTTCACTAACACTTTGCACTATATATATATATATATATATATATATATATATATATATATATATATATATATATATATATATATATATATATATATATGTATATATATATATATATTTATATATGTGTGTGTATATTCATAACCGAGTTTGAGCTTCTGGAGCCAGAAATAAAGTGATGATTGCTTGAAAAACATTTCCACATGAGGCAAGAGACGTTCATTATCTGAGGCTTAAATGGAATCCTTCTTCTTTCCGTTCCAGGTACTAAAAATTCATCCATGGCTATTGTTAAAATACCTGAGCATTAACTCCGCCATCGAGGCTGGAAGGAGGCTGTGATCGCACTTTTATCGGTCTGTTTGTTTTGGCAACTCATTTGTTTTCCGTCTGACTTCTCTCTTTTTTTTTTCTTTTTCTCAGATATTCAACAAATTATTTCTATAAACACTGTAACCAGTCTTATGGAACTTGGGAACGACTGACTAATTCTGGAGATCAAGGTTTTTATTTTTTTTCCTTTACTTCAATCGTTTTCCTCAGCTCAATAAAATAAACGGCATGCGCCCACACCTCAGATTTACTGTAGTTATAACCTTTCAACGTTACTTCTGCCGACCAGAGTGAAACAGGATTTTTCAATTTTGTCTTATTTTAGCCTGCATTTTTCATGCAAATCCCGGAGATAGTGGTCAGGAAATGCTGGCACTGAGGTTAACATTGTCAAAGGAGTGCGATCTCTGAGAGCATCTCAATTTTCATTTTACCCAGCAAGTTTTACTTTACCACAGATCATAAAACTAATCTAGTAAAAATGAGCAGATGAAACATTTTTACTACACCAGCGTTTTCCATAACATTCTGCATACCAGGGTGATACAAGTATGCTCTAAGTAAATCTTGCAAGGTACGATCTATGAAAAGTATGTAATCACTTAACAATACACTAGCATTTCATTTGACTGAAACATCATCACCCGACACCCCGCCCCACCCCCAACATTTCCTTCATCCAAAAATTCACCAAAAGACTGAAGCGTAGTTTACGAAATTCTCTCCATAAAAATATTTTTAGTTTTACAGAAATAAGAAAGTCCTTTGTTTTCTTCTTTGATTGTCTGGTACCTCTTTGATGACAGATAGATAAATGAGTTTGTTGGAATCTGCATTTTAATGTACACAACCTCGCGGTAAATGTTTCTTCTTTTTAATAGAGCTTAGCAGCAAATAAGTTGCTCGGTCGCAATATGAAACACATAAAAAGATTAAGTAGCCTTTACAAAAACATAAAATAAACACAAAAATTGGAATCTTTGAAATTGACTGGTCCCTTTGAAAACGTACAAAATACAATTATTAGACAGAAATAACTGAATAAATCTAAAAATACCCCCGCAAAAAACGAAACGTGGTTTCACTTCAGCATCATGATAAAGGTATTTTTTTGTGGGGGGATACCTTCGGATAGTGGTCGTATTAGAATGCCTATCCAACCCCAACAAACATCATTATTTATGTGCGTAACAATTTTATGGCTTCCGGTCCACAGCCATGATAGGGGCACCATAAATCTCAAAAGAAAATAATAACGCTAGAAAAAAAATAGTTACGCACACCATGTACCTTATACTCTGGTTTCTGTCTTGCTATTAAAAAGGGTGTTCAGGGAACAAGGAAAATGGTAGCAATATTTCGCTGCCTGATAAGGCTGTGATAAAAGGTAAAAGAAGTGAGAGGAAATAATGTACGGTAAGAAAACGTACAGGTCAAGAAGATGGTGCGTGAAAGGTATAGGTGAATATCACAGTGCGTAAGGGAGTAGACGAGCTACTGATGTGCAGCCTGTGCACTTTTATATATATATATATATATATATATATATATATATATATATATATATATATATATATATATATATATATATATATATATATATCGTGTGTGTGTGTTTTGTGTGTGTATCTCATAAGTCTTCTACTAACACGTTGCTTCGGGCAATAATAATATAACAGTCGTTGCAATGTTCATACATTCTGAATAAAGGATGAACCTCAACCACCGAAGTGCCAAAAAAAAAAATAAAAAAATCCTCCATATCAGACGCTGTACATAAGTGCAAAGAAGACACTCCAGCAGCTCGTCTACTCCCCTACACACCATGACATTTCCCTATACCTTGCACGCACCTTCATCTTGAAATATGAAGTAAATGAAATTTAAGTATTTAAATTATTAACTTCGGAAGAAAAGTCGCTTACAATGAAATAGGCATGTAGCTTTTCCTCTTAACGGACCTATGGAAAGCATTGAGAATATGTGAAACTTAAATTATAAGCAAACATAAAAAATAAAAAAAGATATTAAGAATATGACAATAAGCATTTGAGTTGTGCACCCAACTGCCACTTCCCCCATTTATCAGATTATACCCACATTGGACTTACTGTATATGGTGCAATAAAGGCTGACTGCGGGTTCTGACCATTCACAGATATTACCAAATATACAAGCCTACCATTATAACGGATTTTGGATTCAGTCCTCATGTGTTAGTAGCCTACTGATTTAATATTTGTGTCAAAGCTTCCCTACATTCATACATGCACAATCGATATATTTATATATATATATATATATATATATATATATATATATATATATATATATATATATATATATGTATATATATATATATATATATATCGATATATCGCGTGTGTATGTATGAATGTAAGGAAGCTTTGATACAAATACATAATCAGTACTAACTAACATAAGGATAGAATCCAATATCCATTGTAATGGTGTTTGAGTGTGTATATGTTTGTGTGTGTGTGTGTGTGTTTGTGCTAGATGGTTACAGCGTATGTACATAATAAACAAATTAATACGTAATATGTTTAGGATATGATTATATACAAGTGAGTGAACATAATTTATATATATATATATATATATATATATATATATATATATATATATATATATATATATATATATATATATATATATATATATATATATATATATATATATATATATACATATATATATATATATACATATTATATATATATATATATATATATATATATATATATATATATATATATATATATATATATATATATATATATATATATATATATATATATATATATATATATATACATACACATTATGTGCACTCACTTGTATATAATTATATCTTAGACATATTACGTATTATTTTTTTTATATACGAACATACACTGTAAGCATAACACAACACACACATACACACTTAAACATATGCACACATACAAACACTCGAGCAATATTAACATAAATTTCTTTTACACTCATACAGAGAGAGAGAGAGAGAGAGAGAGAGAGAGAGAGAGAGAGAGAGAGAGAGAGAGAGAGAGAGAGAGAGAGAGAGAGAGAGAGAGAGGTTTTATTATATTTTACTATGAAACAACCTCAATTTACTTCAAATACCTTACTAATGAATGCAACACAAACACATAAAAACAGAGACACAGAGAGAGAGAGAGAGAGAGAGAGAGAGAGAGAGAGAGAGAGAGAGAGAGAGAGGTTTATTATATTTTACTATGAAACAACCTCAATTTAGTTCAAATACCTTACTAATGAATGCAACACAAACACATAAAAACAGAGAGAGAGAGAGAGAGAGAGAGAGAGAGAGAGAGAGAGAGAGAGAGAGAGAGAGAGAGAGAGAGAGAGAGAGAGAGAGAGAGAGAGAGGTTTTATTATGTTTTACTATGAAACAACCTCAATTTAGTTCAAATACCTTACTAATGAATGCAACACAAACACATAAAAACAGAGAGAGAGAGAGAGAGAGAGAGAGAGAGAGAGAGAGAGAGAGAGAGAGAGAGAGAGAGAGAGAGAGAGCATTTCTTACATTCCAAATGGATGTCGATCAGTTTCATGCTTGGTGACACTAATGGAAAAAGTTCAGAAGTCAGTTCGAAAATCTTCGAGTTTAAACTTAAGAGCTTTCTATCAAATGTAAGAGTTATTATCATCATCGTTATCTTATTATTATTAAACTAATAAATAAATTCTCTTTGCGTGATACATGTTTTTATATATTTCATCATAAGGCCAACAAAGACCTCTTAACTTTTAGATTTCCTCACACTTTTAGATACACCAACTCCTTCTAAAAACTGGCTCCCAACGGGAAAATAATAATTTCATGGAGGGATTCGGACACTTGCATGTTACGTTAAAGTGGGGAACCCACATAGCAAAACACCGCACAGAAGAATGCAAGTCTAAGCTCTTACATACCTGAAATCTGTCGATTTTTTTTTTTTTTAAGAATACTGCTCATAGCCTTGTATACTTTCAGATGTCAAGCCACGACACTTCAGAAATACTTTGCCAACAAGGAAAATTATGTATGATGAGCAAACCTACACATACCCACATTTCAAGTTCATACCTTCTGGGTTGTGCATGGGTTCGAATTCCGGCCAAGGTAGATCTAAATATAAGTAATTCACAACCGGTGCTGAAAATATGTAAATGGGGCAAGCTTCGAATGACAACAATATTTTTCCAGAGATTAGTTTATCAGTTTTTGTAATGCAGATGTAGAGTAAGAAAATACAAAAGCTGATAATAAATAAACTGAAAATATATTGTTTACTTAAAATTATTTTAGTTTTAATTGACAAATTCTTTCATTTTTTCATTTCTTCAAATGATTCTTCTGAAATATGAGTTAAATATATCCCTATATATATATATATATATATATATATATATATATATATATATATATATATATATATATATATATATATATATATATATATATATATATATATATATATATATATACATATGTGTGTGTGTGTGTGTGTGTGTAAGTGATGTTTCCCGATATGATTTAGTGTTTCGGGAGTAAACGTAACCAAAGCTATGAGGAAATCGAGAATTAAGAGACATCACATAAAAATAAAATTCATTATAATTATTACCATGTTATTATTATTTGGGATGGTGACCCCTCGTATACATGTATCATCAGCTTAGCATAATATTCTGTAGGGGAAGGTCACGTAATAACTGTCCATTGTTCATTTAGCAAAAGGAGGGTATGGACACGCCCAGAGACCTTATATTTATATTAATTACACTGAAATGCTAATAAATGCGTTCATACGCAGCTTTTCATGAAATGAATATATAACAATCATCATTTGACCTTTCCCTTACACAAAATGATGCTATTACACCAAACACACAAACTAAACTGATGTGCAGCCATACTTTTTTAATAGGACATTTATTATTATTATTATTATTATTATTATTATTATTATTATTATTATTATTATTATTATTATTATTGCAAAAACATTCAATTACAACAGCTCTACTAATGTATTCAATTTCCCGGCAAGCTGCCATATAAAGTTCATGTGTGCAGAAAAGAGAACAGAATTCTAACAGTCTTGAAAATGCTATGGTCATCATTACAAAATGTAAACAAATCATTAATCTTCGTAACAGAACCTTACTATATTTTTCAAAGGTAAAAACCTACTGTCTTCTTGGTACCGGCAGAACCCTTCATTACCTTAGGTTTTATTTCATATTGCAGTAGCCTTCGTGCACGAGTTCTCTTCAGAGGTCAAAGGATAATTTTTGTATCTAACGATTCGATGCCTTCAAAAACTTTCAAAAGTGTTACAGAATGAATAACGGTCCCGGCGTCACCTTCGAGTCAACAAGCTGAGGTCTTCAATATAGCTCATTAAACTCAAAACAAATCTCACCCCTGTAATTTTAACAACTGCCAAAGCATGGTTGAGAGAGACTGCAGAGACATGTCTCGACACAACCAGACGTAATCAAGTTGTGGTAATTTATGAATGTCTCACTGACTTCAAAGTTAATTGGAATCGTGTTATTTTACCACGAGTAAAAACACTTTCAAGATTTGCATCTCTCTCTCTCTCTCTCTCTCTCTCTCTCTCTCTCTCTCTCTCTCTCTCAAGATACATGAGTAATAATACATTATATATATATAAGATATATATATATATATATATATATATATATATATATATATATACATATATATAGACTTACATATTTACATATTCATGTATGTATATATATATATATATATATATATATATATATATATATATATATATATATATATATATATATATATATATATTATGCACATACATTACATATGTGCGTGTCTGTAGGTGCGTGTCCGTGTGTATAAGGCATAGCAGCATGCAATTTACGAGGAAACTTTCCATTATAAGAAAATGGAAAAAGTGTGAATAATCCGAAGTTATCAACTTATGGGGAATTCCTATTCGTCAATGAAGTTTTCTAGCACGGTGGATTACTTCACCTGTTAAATATTATAACACAAATCAATCACAGAATTTTTCAGTCAAATTAACATCGACTGGTGAAGGCACAGTTTTACAGATCTATACTCGTTCTTACTGATCCTTTGTCAGTAAATTTTCCAGACCTGGAATATGTCATAATCATTTCTTTTATTTTACCTGTAACATCTTCATATTGTACAGTAAATATAGTGCTGAGGACACATATTACTAATTTTTGAGGTTTTATAATGATAAAATTTGAAATTATATAATCTCTGATAATCTATCACTGAAATCCATTTTTATGGATCAAGTATTTAAACTTGCCGCTGAATGACAATGCAGTATTTATTTAATTTCATATAAACCCTTTTAATATAATTGTTATTATATCGAAAGGTCGCTGGTGAGCAGCAGATGGAAGGGAAAGGTCACAGAACTGTCACACAATGCCACAGCACCCCAGCAATCTTTCCACCCACGTGGGACCTGGGATGGCAAGGCTAATGGCGTCTGATGATTCAGCAAGTTGACCTGTGCGCTTCCAACTCCCCATCCTTAGCTCATAGGGAGTGTACGATCGTATAAAAATCTATCACGCCCTATGCGCGACTTGAACCCCAAACCAATGCAATAAAATGTCACCTGCAATTCCTCTGATCTTCGACGATCCAAAATGTTGAAAGCCTTAACACCCCCTTCCCAAAATAGGGCAGTTATAATAGCATAGAATAGTATTGTAAAATACAAATTATTTATTCTTACATTTCATTTTAATCGAGTTTTTCGGTACAGGCCACCAAAATCTTCCTTCACGGAAAAATGCCATATTGTTTTTCTGTTTTCGCCTTGGCAGAACCGCATTTCCACAATGTAAAGTAATATTGCATGATTAAATCTCTGCTACATCTTTCTGATCTCTCACCATGAGCAAAAATTAATTAGGCGAGGGTCTGTGTTACTATATATAAAAAATTCTACTGTTTTTTACGAAAAAAACTAATAGTAATTATCATATTTGTTGAACAAAAATTTTTAATTACATTTGCATATGATGTGGAAATCACTGATGTATGAAGCGTCGGATGCAGAGTTTTAGCAGTATCATAAAAACCACAACTACGCAAACAATCACATTTTCAGTTTAATATTCTTGCATTTCTGGTAAGGGTTTTGAATAACAATTCGATTCTCTTTTGAAAGCTATAAAACTGAAAATACTCTCCTTTGATATACTTTCTATACATTGACACAGCCTTACGAGTGAAACAAACAAAGACATACACACACACACACACACACACACACACACATATATATATATATATATATATATATATATATATATATATATATATATATATATATATATATATATATAGAGCAGAGCTTCAAATATACGAACATCCACAATTCTGACGGTAAACGCATTTCAATTATGCTGGTCTAGTGCTGCAGCTTCCCATTTTGTGATGAACTGATCCCTTTATTAAGTCCCTAATTGGAAATGCGATTAATTCAAATTGTATTCTCTCTATGCCGTCATTTCGTTGGCTCTGTCACACCTCGAAGTTTAACGTTATGTTGTAGAACTTTTTAATGTGTCTCCAATTAATTTATTATGAAGAAAAATTGCAATCCCGGTAATTATGTCTACCATTTACTCCTAAATAATCCCAGCTCACTCCCGCCCCTTCCCCTTTTCTCTCTCTCTCTCTCTCTCTCTCTCTCTCTCTCTCTCTCTCTCTCTCTCTCTCTCTCTCTCTCTCTCTCTCTCTGAAAATTATTACACATTAAACAATGTATTGTCTTTTATTCTTTAAGATGGAACTACATAACCCATTACTCAAAAGTAACTAAAACCTGCTTTTGTATATGCATAGGTAACTGTTCCTCTAGGTCAAGAGTTCTCACAATTTTCTTATAATGTACTACCAGAAGTCATCAGGCCCTAACCTGTAAATTCATCAACTTGACACCGAATAAATTATGGTTATACAGTACTCTCGACAAATTTATAATGACAAACTCCCTTGTAAGAAGACCAATGGAACATAAAGGTATACGACAAGTAACCTCTTCCAAAACCCTGTACTTAAAAACTTGCTGCAAGAGCTGTGGAGGTTTGGGTGCTAACCACATTTCTATATGTCCTATCTCTAAGACGTTGCATGACCTCACAATGACCTGTCCACTGCTTACGGCGTTCATTAGTAGCCTTTAAATATGTAAACCAACTTCAATCTTTCTCAAATGCCAGCAGAGTGAAGATAAACTAACGTTTGTAACTGCAAAATGGCAGGAACAGACACAGACGCCAAATGCCGAGTCAAAAGCAAGAGGAAAGAATGAAGAGGACGGAGGGAGAACAACAATCAGAGAGGCAAAACACAAACAAAACTAAATTTGTTATCTCTAAAGTTTAATTGGATCGAAGGGTCCAGGTATATTCGCTGGAGCTTTACGTGGGAAATTCACCCTGCAAACTTTTACAGGAGATCGTTTTTTTTTTCGGCGCAGAGACAGAGATAGACAAGTCTGCCTACAAGAGGAAGTGTATAAAGTAGGCTGGGGTGAAGGACTCCCTGGCCAGGTAAATCGCGCTGATGTAGTAGAAGGTATAATTAACAAAACTATTTCTTGAAGAATCCAACGGGATATTTTACAGTTTGGCAAATTTGCTTTTTTCATTATCCCTAGATCAAATGTATAACAAGATATTAATAACAAAGTACATGGTAAAACTTCACAGGTCACAGTAACGAAATTAATCCTTGTATTTAGTAAATGAATCTTTATAATGAAATTTTCAAATGCGTGTGTTTTAACTAATTAATGTATCCGAAAAACTATATGCTATATGATACGGACATGTACAGTATATGAAATATATACCTTTGGGCAAAAAAAAAAAAATTTTATTATAAGGCATCACTGAACAACACGCCATGCATGTATAATTAGTTTAATTAATTATTCCTGCAATGCGTTTGCATTCCGAGTCAAAAGGAAATGTATGACTGCAGGGCAAGGAACTTAGGGTTGTCTCATTAAAAACACCGACGATAAATAAAACTTTTATTATTTACTCTGGTAAGGATATAATAAATTAAGCAATAAAAGGCAAGCCAGCTATGGCTGTTTACTGTCTAACATTTCTACTGTAATGGCTATAAGAATACAGTATAGCGATTCCTGTTATTAATACATCATATTAATTCCACCTTTTCTCAGTATATAAATGTGTTCAGGAGACTTTCATAATAGGATTTTTACGAATATTTGATTGATCAATTTCATTACATTTTCAAAATTTTACAGTAAATGAATTTTTCCATCATCCATTTAAATTTCATCATTTTTCGTATTATTACACGCTCATTTTCAGGTTTTTTAATCTCCCTTTTTCCATTTTCAGATATATTGGTATGTTGCCCTACCACTCAGCTCATTCGGCTTTGATAACAGCTGGTGAATGATGTATAGATATACATACATACACATATACGTACTTCCATGACAAAAACTAGATTTACACACCCTCTCCCTTGACTATACCCACACTTTTCTTCCCTTACCAATCCTTCTATCGTTTGTGTTACCTTTGCAATTAGAACTCTATCATACACCTTCCAGGTAAATTGAATAATTTTATGTCCTTGATTTTAGTCTCCTATACCACTTTTGCATCTATACACAGAGACAATTAGGCTTCTCACTCATTCACACGATGTCCTCTCAGTCCAAATATACCTTACACATCCTGGTCATCCTACTTAATGAAACTTGTTGTACCCACCAACTTGAGTAGGTTCATTCTTCATCTCCTTAACTCCATACACGAATCACCAAAGGAACTATGAAAGTTAAAAAAAGGCATCCATGGCCTCGTCTTTTCTTTAGAACCATCCACTGTTAAGGAAAACAGCTCAATGATGCACTATAAATATATATATATATATATATATATATATATATATATATATATATATATATATATATATATATATATATATATATTACTGTATATATATATATATATATATATATATATATATATATATATATATATATATATATATATATATATATTTATATTAGTTCCACATTGGACAGGTGGGTACCGTTCTTAGCTAGCACTCTGCTGGCCCCGTTCCATTCTCCAACTGGTCAATGAAGAATTGGAGGAATTTATTTCTGGTGATAGAAATTCATTTCTCACTATAATGTGGTTCGGATTCCACAATAAGCTATACAGTAGGTCCCGTTACTAGGTAACCAATTGGTTCTTAGCCCCGTAAAATAAATCTAATCCTTCGGGCCAGCACTAGGAGCGCTGTTAATCAGCTCAGTGGTCTGGTTAAACTAAGATATACTTAACTTATATTTATATCGCATCATTGAGCTGTTTCCTTTAACAGTGGATGGCTCCTGTGAGGTGTATGATCGAGTTCTGATTGCAAAGATAATAGAAATGATAGATGGATTGGTAAGGGAAGGAAACTGTGGGTAAAGTCAAGGAAGAGGGTGTGCGAATCTCCTTCTTGTCATGTAACAGTATATATATATATGTAATAAATAAATATATATATATATATATATATATATATATATATATATATATATATATATATATATGTGTGTGTGTGTGTGTTTGTGTTTATGTATGTATGTATGTACAGTATACATACATATATATATATATATATATATATATATATATATATATATATATATATATATATAAGTATAGACTTGACAGGCTAAATGTACCGCAGCTTAGTTGATTTCTGGGTAAAAGGAACTGAACAGGAGAACGACGATATAAATTCAGATACCGAAAATTTACTCAGCCTGGTAAAGCGATAACCTTAATTAGAACCAGCTGCAAAAATAGTTTCTCACAGCCTTTACGCATCAAGAGAGAGAGAGAGAGAGAGAGAGAGAGAGAGAGAGAGAGAGAGAGAGAGAGAGAGAGAGAGAGAGAGAGGCTAAAGTAAATATATCTTAATAAGATTCCATGATAACTTAAAAACCGACAATGTAATTAGCTTTGACTTCACGCGTCAGCGCTACGAAGAAGGAAGCGAACGTAACCTCATTCAAAAAACGATTTATACTGGAGAGAACGCTCCCTCACGACAAGAGGACAAGAGCCTTGGATCATCTCGTAAAGTGGCACATCAGTTACGAGACAGACCACGCCTGAAATCTTTGCACGATAAATGAGAAACTTGATAAGTTTCTCATGCACGAGACTACTGCAATTTAGATGGAAACCAGGAAACGCGAGGCATTCAGCCCAACCCTTGAACAGTAACTCATCTTAAATGGAGAGGGTGGAGGAAGAGAGTACAACTTCAAGCAAGGGCCACTGGAAATCTGGCTCGGAAATGCGAGAAGAGCGTTTCTTCAGGTTTTCATTGTTTTTATTTTTGTACATAAGAATTCATTCTGCTCTTAGAAGCTTAACCATATGATGTATTCCACATGAATGTGTGTGTATGGATAATAATTATAACAGCAGCTTGTTTTTAAGACTGATACACAAAATGGGCTAAGTGAAATTCTACTGAAAGGACATTAAACATTTCACAAAGCATAACGTTCTTGCATACAAACAAGTAGAATAATACAGTCTAGAGGTTAAACTGCGATATAACGTACCTGGAAGGATATTTTATTTTTCTTTTAAAAAGATCATATAAAATTTTTTAAAATTTAATTTTATTGTTACATAGGGGAAACAAGAAGAACTGACGATCATGCAGCTGGACAGTATATCAGTATTCTCCAACAAAGATGATTTTATTTTTTTTTGCAAGTTTTATGTATGTGCAGTATATCTCATGACTGATAAGAGTAAGTAAAATAAAATCAGGAATCTCATTTTGACTTAGGATGAGCCTCTCTCATTTGCATGAAACAATGTAGAGAGAGAGAGAGAGAGAGAGAGAGAGAGAGAGAGAGAGAGAGAGAGAGAGAGAGAGAGAGAGAGAGAGAGAGAGAGAGAGAGAAGGAAGTCGCTCTAATGGAAATGACTGTTGTTTGCAGACATAGAAAAAGGGACGCGGGGATGAAGGACTCAAACCAAATGGCAAATTGCCCTAATTGGGAGGAAGTCCCTAATTAGAAAATTATTAGGAGTGGATTCACAAACTTTCACATTTCGGCAGCAACATTTTCATAATCAACCTCATTTGAGAGCGTTGCTTTTGACAAGAATTTGTTGTAATTGCTACGCCGTAAAACCGCCAATTCTCCCACAGCGCGACAGTAATTAACACCAAAATGACTGATATTCAGCAGATATTTTTTCTCCAATGACAAAGTGGATATGGGTTCGCCTTCATGAAAACTGAATCAAGATAGGATCTGATTTTGTTTATGAACTGATCCCGACATGCAGTTATTTCAACTCGCCTGCAATTTCATTTCATGTTTTAGACTGAATGCCATAATACCAAATTGTACAGCTTTTATTCCCTTTGTGTACCGTTTGTCCCTGGAACAGTTTTTAGTGAATAGTGAAATCAAAGGGTCAGGGGTGAGATGTTGAAGTTTCAAGCGCAATAAAAGGTTACAAGCAAACATTTCCAGCTTAGGCCAGTATAGGATGAATGTAACAACTCTTGTTTCATGGTGGAATGAATAATCTAAGTCTCACAAGAGGAACGTTGGCCAAGGGTCTCATCCCTTATAGGTGACGAAAACCAGCCCCTAAAAAAGAGCCGGATCACAGGATATCAGAAATACTGAAGCTTTAAAAGGCCTACCGATCTCTCTTTCATTCATAAATTTCAGCGTAGGCGAGTATAGGATGACTTGACAACTTTGATTTTCTAGTGGAAGAAATAAACTCAATCGTTAATGAGGAACGGTGATTAACGTCTCATCTCTAAGGTGACGAAAGACGCGCCTCTTAAAAAAAAAAAAAATTATAGGATTTAAGAAATACTAGAGCCTGAAAATGTCTTCTGGTTCTCTCTTTCCTTCATTAATTCATTTACAATTCTCACGACCTAAAAATCATAAAACATAATTCAAAAAACGTTTTCAATCTTCCACAACCAATATTGTTAAGTCCGTTTCATGAATTTCCCATTATGGAAGCCACCATCGACGGCATTAGGAATAAAAACATCCACTAATCATAAATGCGAGACAGCAATTTACGGTTTCCACAGAAAGAACAACACCGCTGCCGTGAGGAGGAGGAGGAGGAGGAGGAGGAGGAGGAGGAGGAGGAGGAGGAGGGGCACGTCCACGTTTAGCAGAAAAAGATCGGCTTCTCTCGTCAAGAAACATTTCCCTTTTTGTCACTCGAGGTAACAAATGGTTGTTTTGTTACGTAACAACTAGGAAAATAGGGGTCTTAGAAAGGGACATTTATCTTTGCGGTTATCTGGGACTCAAGAAGAGGACAGAACATAGAATTCAGGCCAAAGGCCAAGCGTTGGAGCCTATGAGGTCATTCAACGCTGAAACGGAAATAAATAGTTAAAAGGTTTGAAAGGACTAACAGGTGGAATACTTCGCAGTTGCACTATAAATCTATGGTCAGGAGTGGGTGAAAGTAAGATGGAAGAAAGTGAATATGAACGGAGGTACAGTACAAGGAATGAACGAGGTTGCAGCTAGGGGCTGAAGGGATGTTGCAAAGAACCTTAGGTAATGCCAGCAGTGCACAGCATGAGGTGCGGTGCACTGTAATCACTACCCACGGTGGGGGGACTCAAGAAGATGTTTACTTGTTGTTTAGGTGAAGAAAGAAAAACGTAAGGGCCTAATGACATCATTTGAAATTCATAATGTTTCTAATTTCCTTACCGCCATCAAAAACATATTCAAATTGACAGATCAAGAAGAGGCCTTAGGTTCTGCCGGCATAAAAAAAAATAATGAAAATAACCTATTATCCTGTACAATTTCCTACTCCTCTATTCATTCCTTCATATCTCAGGGATAATGATCGTTTTAAAATGCACTAAACCCTCTTGTAGATCCTAACGTTTTAGGCAAAAGTCCGTGCTGGCAAAAGCCAGCTTAAGTCGACAAACCAACTCAATATCGACGACAATTTTTTGAAGATTTGACAGATAAACGCATAAAAAGATTAGTGCCCGACGTAATCTTATACTAAAAACTTCTCTAAATTCCTATCCTTAACAGCCACCTGAACGTGAATCCTTTTATAGGTTTCAAGGGCTGCCTAGCTGTCTGTCTGTCTGTCTGTCTGTCTATCTGTCTGTCTGTTTGCCTTTCCGACTGTCTCTCATTATCGCATTCCTCTAATTGCCTACCTATATTACAACGCATCCATCAGCTATTGTAACGTAAGTGAAACAAGAAAGGGTTTCATATATCGTGAGACTTGGTAAATAATGTTTCCGGAACCTGAATTACTCTGCACCAATCACTGGCATTGTCTGTCTCAACATGGAGTAGACCGTATTTCGAAAAGCAAAGACAAAATTCTCAAAGTTATGTATGCACGATTGTTTATGGCACTGTTACCATTCCATTCAAAGGCACATTCTTCACAGAAATCGCTGTGCCCTTTCATCACAGGGACAAGAAAAGTAAACATTTTCATTTAGCTTATATTCCCGGCGTGCAGGAAGCAAGCAAGCAAGCAATCGGGTCCTTTGTTCTCTGCTCTGTTTACTCTTCCTTCCAAGGTCTCAGCGGATATGAAGACCGTCAGATTAGCAAAAAGATTCGTTTCCGATTCGCTGTTTCTCTTTAAAATGAAATAGACTGAACACTCATTTTTAACAAGAGTATTTTGTCTTCACTGGCTTTCTGCTACATCTTCCCTTGTTTTCGATTATATTGACCTTTTCTCTTCTTTACAGCTTCGTACATTTTCGAATTTTGTCATACAGTGGGATTCCTAGAGAGAGTAGCGTTATACATTCGCTTATAAGGAGCATGGAATCAGGGAAACGACAAAAACGATGGCGGGTTGATATCACTCAGCATAAATTGGAAAATGAAACGGGAGGCACAACGTAGGAAAGCAGCAACTCCTTCTAAATGTTATGACACCTGAAGAACAATGAATCAATTATCAACAAAGCCCACCTCCACTTTTGAAGCCTTCGTGAAATTCAAAGGTCTTCGTATGGCTTAATGAGATCCTGAATAGGTATATATGCGAGAGGAATCAAGCTAAGGGTATTAAGAAGATGAAATGTAATTGATGATCTGTGAAAAATAATTATTGTGGTCTACGACTGAGTAAGGAATAAGTGCTAGTAAAAGCATTTTATGCAGTGTACTGACATAAATAAAGAAGAGATTCGGCTACAAAGACAATAAATACAAAATAAAAAATGAAGATGAAGCAACAGAAAAACAAAAGGTGAAGTATTTTAGTGTGTGACAACGAGAAAAGATTGACTGGAATACAAAAGGTTTGTATAGTGGGTTCCCCTTGAATAAGAAGGATAACGGCACTTTTCAGCCGGCGTGATGAAAGCGTCAGAAATATAAAAAACAAGGACCTGTCTGTAAGATCAAGCCATGCACGTGTGTGTGCATTCCAGAAAGTTCAAAAGTGAAATTGCGAGTGGTTATTACCTGCAAGTAGAAAGTCAGGGGCATACTGGTTATTTTAGTGAGCTTAGGAAAACAACTGAAGTGAAGTAAAAACTAAATCCTTGATCTCGAAAAGCAATTAGTATTACCGATGCTTCATAACACAGTGTTCAAAAATTTATATTTATATAAAATTTGCTTTCCTGTGGACAAAATTAAAAAAGGGAAAAATCAGAAAAAACGAACAGACCTACAAGAGTGCGATCACAGCCTCCTTCCAACCTCAAGGACGGAGGTAATAATCGGGTATTTTAACAATAGCCAAGGATGAATTTCAAGTACCGGGAACGGAAAGAGGAAGGATTCCAGCTGAGCCTCTGATAATGAACGTCTCTTGAATCGCGCGAAAATGTTTTGAAAGCAATCATCACTTTATTTCCGGCTCTAAAAGTACATTCTTATTTTACAGGTGTAGATGGCAACTCTTTGGTTTTCTATGTATGTATGAATGTATGTATGTATGTATGTATATACACATACACATATATATAGTACATATATATATGTATGTGTGTGTGTGTATATTTTTTATAAATATTCTGCTGTTCGACCTCCCTGCATCATTTTAGTTGGAATATACTCCGAACAAAGACAAGAAGATCTCTCTGGGAAAAGCAGAGGGAAGCTTTCCTAACAGCTTATAAGTCCGTATTAGAGACCTATCCAACAGGGAGTTTTTCACCAGGTCACCTCTAGTGAGGGCGTTCTTAAGCATTCCTTTTCTCTGTCCTATGCATCGGCGATGTTTTGTCATTTTTTCAGACTGCCGGAGGCTATGAAAGGAACGTTGGTCACGGGAACACAGCGACCAAGTCTGACCCGAGAAAGGCAGAGAGAACCCAACCATCTTCCAGGGCACACGTGCGTGTCCGTGCCCCTGATAATTCTGTCCTTTGTCCCCTTCCCGTCTTTTATTTACTAAGTGAATCGATGTTACGCGTTGTTCCAGAAATCCCGGGCTTTCCGTTGCAGTGCGCAAGCAGCCTACGTGAACGGTAAGTCCGGAATTGACAAGTATTGCCGATGGCTGGTATTTCCACCACTGTATTTCTATTTCCATTGTTTCCCCCCTTCCTCAGCCACTGACTAGAGATCCTGGTGGAACCATAATTCCTGTATGAAGTCTAGTATATGAATAATTATTATTGCCTAGTGAGACTGCATAAGATATCCCCCTTGAAGTAAGTAGGAATTAGGAAGAGGTCAAGCATAAGCAATACTCAGGCAAGCCTTGGAACCTGATCATACCATTGCTTGGAAGAGGAATAGCTTTTAAAATACTCGCATTACTTACGAGTGAGCTACAAGAACGATCACCCATTGCATTTTAACTGAAGTAGGAAAATCATCCTGTGTCCGAAGAGGACTAATTGGCTCATGTAAATTCCCTCACTGTAACAGCGCATTCTTTCTTTGTTGGGACTAGGTGGGTAATAAATGGGTTTCATGTAATTTATTTACTCCAGAAATAGTCAAATTATTCAATACATAGTTCCGACTGGCGACCTGATCCACCAAGTAATTGTCTGTCTCTTGGGGTAACTTTTTAGCTTTAATTGACAGGATTATGTGGGTCTTAGGTAGAACAGGCTACATAAATTACGGTAATTAATAAAAACTCATCAGCCAAAGGACCCACATAAAATATATATATATATATATATATATATATATATATATATATATATATATATATATATATATATAAAACCAAGGAGTTCCTAGAAGTACACTGATTTTATAGTTGTAGATGGAACTCTTGGTTTTTTATGTATGTTTGTATGCATGTATATATATATATATATATATATATATATATATATATATATATATATATACAATATTTATATATGTGTGTATGTATGCATATGTCTATATATATATATATATATATATATATATATATATATATATATATATATATATATATATATATATATATATCTATATCCATATGTATATATATATATATATATATATATATATATATATATATATATATATAAAACCAAGGAGTTCCCATTTACACCTATAAGAGTGCCGGAAATAAAGTGATGATTGCTTTCAAAACATTTTCACGCGATTCAAGAGACGTTCATTATCAGAGGCTCAGCTGGAATCCTTCCTCTTTCCGCTCCCGGTACTTGAAGTTCATCATGGCTATTGTTAAAATACCTGATTATTACCTCCATTGAGGTTGGAAGGAGGCTGTGATCGCAGTCTTGTCGGTCTGTTTGTTTTTTTACTGATAAAGTAAACCTTGTAATGTACATTCTATGGATAGTTTGAAATCGCCTGAAAATTCATTAGAATACCTTTTGATTGGAACACAACCCGGCATCCCACCCCTTCCTAAACAGTTCCCTCACCTACAAATTTACCAAATAGTAAAACGCAGCTTGCAAAATTCTCACCATACCAATATTTTTTATATAGCCTATATATAAATAAGGAATTCCCAAGTTCGCCTCTCTGGTTGATACCTCCACGATATTTATTACAGCAATGTGTTTGCCAGAAGCTATACAAAAACATTTCTAGTTTTACAGAAACGAGGAATTCCCACCATCCACTCTTTAATTGCCTGGTACTTCTTGGATATTAGAGCAACGAGTTTGCCGGAAGCCAAAAAAAAATGTATTGAATCTTTTGATAAGTGATTTTTCTCTTTAATAGATTTTAGCAGCAAATCATTCGCATAACTGCGAAATGAATCATGTAAATTGATTAGGCAGATTTAACAGACATAAAAATTTAGTATAAAAATCAAAATATTTGAAACTGACTGGTCCCTTGAAATATGAACAAAGTAAAGTGATTAGGTAAAAATAACAAAATAAATATGAAATACCAGGAAAATTTAAACCTGCGCTTTCATTGCAACATCATGATGAAGGAATTTTTTGTGGGGTTACCTCAGGATATCAGTCGTATTAGAATGTCTCACCTACTCTAATAAATATCATTATTTATGAGAGTACCTATCTTATAGCTTCTAGTCCAGAGCCTTGATAGGGCATCATAAATCTCAAAAGAAAATAATGACGCTAGAAAAAAATAGTTGCGCACACTACAGAAGTTATACTCTGGTTTCTGTCTTGCTATAAAAAAAGGGTATCCAGGGAACCCGAATATGGGAGCAATGGTTTGCTGCCTGACATGCGTATATTAAAAGGAAAATAAGGTAAGGAAATAATGCATGATAATAAAAATTACTTGTCAAATTGTAGGTAAATGCAAGGTGTGTCACAATGTGTGACGTACAGGCTACGAGCTGCTGAAGAGTTCTTTTTTTAATTATATACAGCGTCTGATACAGAGACATTTTCCTGCATTGTGATCTTTATTCAGAAAGCTTGAACACTGCAGAAGATATGGCTTAACAATGCGCAGTTGAAAAGAACACTGTCTACTGTGGGAAACTGAAACAAAAAGTATAAATAATGCGAAGTTATCAACTTACGATGGGTTCCAATTAGCGAATTAAATTGTCTAGTCCAGTGATTTGCTTTACCCGTTAAGTTTTACATAAATATAAACCACAGAACTTTTCAGTCACATTAAAACTGGACTGATGATTGCACTGACAGCGTTAAAGACCTTTACCGATTCTTTCCGCCTCTGTGTCCGTAAATTTCATGCCTCAGGAACATATTATAATAATTTTTTTATTGCACCTAAAATCCTACAGAAATAACTGATTTTTCAGGTTTTAGAACTGCAAAATCTGAAATTATGTCATCTCTGATAGTTTATTACTGAAGCCAATTTCTACGGATCAAGTCCTGAAACCTAGCAGCTGTATGTAAATAAAATATTAATTTTACTTCCTCTCCGTCTTTTTAATATAATAATATAATTTCGAAAGGTCGCTCATCAGTAGGAGAAGGAAGGGAAAGCCACAGGACTTTCACCCACGCCACCTCTCCACCCACGTGAAACCTGGAATACCAAGGCTAATGGCTGCTGGTGACTCTGTAAAGGTAGACCTATGCACTACCAGCCACCCACCCTTAGCTCGTAGGCACCGTTTGATCGTGTGCCAATGAAAATCTATCTTGCCCTGTGCATGAATTGAACTTGAGACCTATAAGGTAAGTCACCTGCAATACCACTGATCTACCATGATCCAAAATGTTACAAGGGCAGTTTTAAGCACATAGTTGTATTGTATTGATACAAATTATTTATTCTTGCAGTTCATTTCAATCTCTAGTTTTTGGTACAGAACACCAAAACTTGACTCACGGGTAAATGCCATACTGCTTCTCTGTTTTCGCCTTTGCATAACAGCACTTCAAAAATCTGAAGCAATGATGCATGATTTAAATCTCCGCGCTACATCTTTTAATCTTTCATCCTGGGGAAAAATTAATTAGGTGTGGATCTGTGTTACCCACATATAAAAAAGTCCACTGTTTTGAAGAGCAAATTAATAGTAATCATCATATTTGCTGAATAAAAAATATTAATTTCATTTGCATTTGATGTGGAAATCATTGATATATGGAGTGTCATATGCAGAGTTTTAACAGCATCATATAAACCATAACTATGGAAACAAAAGGTTTTTAGTTTAATGCCTCAACACTTCTCGTAAAAGGTTTTTAATAATGTTTCTTTTTTAAATGCTATAAAACTGGAAATACTCTCCTCTGACATACTTTCTATATTTGACCACGAGTGAAACGCAAAAAAAAAAAAAAACAAATCAAACTGCATACCCACACACACACGCACACACACATATGTATACACACACACACACACACACACACACACACACACACATATATATATATATATATATATATATATATATATATATATATATATATATATATATATATATATATGAGCCTCAAATATATGAACAACCTGTTTCAACAGACACCAACAATTCTGACGGTAAATGTGTTTCAATTATGCAGGTTTAGTACTGTCACTTCCCATTTTGTGACGAACTGATCCCTTTCATCAAGTCCTTAATTGGAAATGCGATTAATTCAAATTGAATTCACTCTATACCGTCATTTCGTTGCATCTGTCAAACATCAAAGTTTAAAGTTAGGTTGTGGAATGTTTAAATATCTCTCAAGTTAATTTATGTAGAAAAAATGAAATCAAAATAAAATTATTATTACTGCTTATTGTTCATCTCTCTCTCTCTCTCTCTCTCTCTCTCTCTCTCTCTCTCTCTCTCTCAGAAAATCATTACACATTAAACACTAAATTGTCTTTTATTCATTAAGATGGAACTGCCTTACCCATTACTCAAAGGTAACGAAAACCTTCTGCTTTTGTATATGCGTAATTCACTGTTCCTCTCGGTCTGGAGTTCTCATAATTTGCTTACAAATGGGGTAAAGAACACTTTCCCGAAGTCATCAGACCCTAACCTGTAAATCCATCAGTTTGCCACCGAATAAATTATAGTTATACTATTGACAAATTTATAATGACAAACTCCCGAGAGAGAAATCCACAGGAACATAAATGCGTGTAGGAGTCAAACAAGGGTATTACGACTAGTAACCTATTCCAAAACCCAATGCTTGAAAGCTTTGCTAAAAGAGCTTAGGAGTTTGATGCGCACAGCTATGGGCACCATCCATTATGCTTACTCCCCAGGTTTTGCGTGGGTGGCATACGAGTATGCGCATTTGCCATATCTCTAGGACACTGTATGACCTCACAATGACCTGTCCATTGCTTTTGGCGCTTATTAGTGACTTTTAAATATTCAAACAAATTTTAATTAGTGCCAGTGGAGGTGAGCTAAAGTTTGCAACTGCGAAATGTTAGAAACGAACACAGACGCCAAATGCCGAGTCAAAAGCAAGAGGAAAGAATGAAGAGGAGACGGAGGGAGAACAACAATCAGAGAGGCAAAACACAAACAAAACTAAATTTGTTATCTCTAAAGTTTAATTGGATCGAAGGGTCCTGGTGCGTTCGCTGGAGCTCCACGTGGGAAATTCACCCCGCAAACTTTTACGGGGATCGTTTTTTTTTTTTTTTTTTTTTTTGCAGAGGCAGAGGCAGGCAACTCTGCTCAAAAGAGGCAATGTATAAGGAAGGCTGATGGTCAAGGACTCCCTGGCCAAGTAAATCACGCTGAAATAGCATGAGGTTTAAAAAACAAAACTATTTCGTTAAGAATTCAACGAGATATTTTTCAGTACGGCAAGTTTATTTTTCTAAATATCCCTGGCTAAAAAAATATTATAAGATATAAATACCGCAAAAAGATTTTATAACGTTACAGCAAATGACTCTTTATAATAAAACTTTCAAATACGTATATTTTAACACGTAACATATCTAAGAAACTATATACTATATGATACGGACATGCAAATGAAATTTATACCTTTCTGTAAAAAACAGCTTTCGTCGTAGGTCATGACTAAACATACATTCATATGTAAATAGTTTAAATAATTACTCCAGCAATGCGTTTGCATTCAGCATCATAAGAAAATGGGTAACTGTAGGACAAGGAACTTAGAGTTGTCTCATTAAAAGCATGGATGCTAAATAAGAGTTGCCCTATTTACCCTGGTAAGTATATAATAAAGTAAGCAATAAAAGACAAGTCAATTATGGCTGTTTACTTTCTAATATTTCTAGTATGAATATTGATAAGGCGATACTCAAGAAAGAGTAATAATGGTTATTACAATAACGTCATTAAGACAATATATTAATTTCATCTTTTCTCAAGACACAAATTTGTTCAACAAGCCTTTGTCAAAGGATCATCCGATTTTCAAGAATATTTTATTAATTAATTTCAATACACCTTCACAGTTTTACTTGATATGAATTTTTCCATTTTCCTTTTAAATTTCATTTTCAAGGAACTTTACGTCATTTTTCAAATTGCCATTTTAGATATATCGGTATGTTGCTCTACCTCTCAGTTCACTCGGCATTGAGGATGATAGCTAACTAATTTTTAGAACTGATGAAATATATATAATATATATATATATATATATATATATATATATATATATATATATATATATATATATATATATATATACATACAACATATACACACACATATAAATATATATATATATATATATATATATATATATATATATATATATATATATATATATAGAGAGAGAGAGAGAGAGAGAGAGAGAGAGAGAGAGAGAGAGAGAGAGAGAGAGAGATTTACCCATAGTGAGACCTGAGATACTTTAAACTGTGTTAACTTAACAATAACCTACAATGAAGTGAATTACTTGTTTACTGCTTGGAATTTGAGTCACTAGAATCAAGGCCCCTTTCGGCACCTTCCATGCATGCCCTCGATTCCTTGATCACGCTCCCAATACTCCTACGTAACCACATGTATTCCAATTACAGATAGTTGTCTGCTGTGGATCTGAGCATCATCTTGGGTGAGCAGTGGTGTAACCCCTGCTTTCTCCCACTCTGCGGTGCCCCTTTGAAGCAGGCCTTTGAGTTACGTCTGGGAAAATCCCCAGTTGTTTGTTACCCTCCTTTGAAATGACAGGAATCTGTTTACCTATCCAGTTTACACTCCCTTTTCTTCTGATATGTAGTTAGCGAAAATATACTCATATAAGTGAAAACCTAAGTGTTTACCTGAAACTTCTCTCTCTGAAGCAAGCCTTCAGCCTAAATCCTTTCACATATGTTTACTGGGCTCAGCCTAAGGGTCAGGTATTATCAATTTTCAAGGTATGTTCCCGTTGTATTCAACCAAAAACATAAAAATGTATATATATATATATATATATATATATATATAATTATATACTTTATATATACATATATAATAGAGATAACTTGAGACTTAAAAAGCTAAATGCAGCGCAGCTCAGTTGATTCTGGGAAAAAATTAACTGAAAAGGAGGAAAACGGCGATATCAACTCAGATCAGGAAGACTTTCTTAGTATAGTTAAGCGATAACCTTAATTGAAACCGACTGGAAAAATAGCTCCTCACAGAATGAGTATCACGAGAGAGAGAGAGAGAGAGAGAGAGAGAGAGAGAGAGAGAGATTTATCTAAATAAGATTCCTTGATAACTTAAAAACCAACAAAGTAATGAGCTTTGACCTCACGCGTCAGCGCTACGAAGAAGGAAGCGAACGTAACCTCATTCAAAAAACGAGTTATACTGGAGAGAACGCTCCCTCATAACAAGAGGACAAGAGCCTTGGATCATCTCGTAAAGTGGCACATCTGTTACGAGACAGGCCATGCGCTAAATCTATGCACGATAAACGAGAAAGTTGATAAGTTTCTCAAGCACGAGATTACTGCAATTTACATGGAAAATAGGAACGGCGAGGCATTCAGCCCCAAACCTTGAACAATAACTCATCTTAATGGAGAGGGTGGAGGAAGAGAGAACGACTTCAGGCACGAGGCCGTAGAAATCTGTCTCTAAAAGACAAGGAGAATGTTTTTTTAAACTCTTTTTTTGAATTTTTCATATGAGAAGTCATTGTCTTCTTCGGGAACTCAATTATTATTATTATTATTTTGGAATAATAATAATAATAATAATAATAATAATAATAATAATAATAATAATAATAATAATAATAATAATACAGGAATTGGTTTTTTTCACACCGATACATTAATTAGCACTGTGAGAAAATCTAAGGGTAGGATTTTCACCATATATAACGGCCATACATACAAACAAGCAGAGTAATACGGTGCAAAAGATAAAACACTTAAACTGACTTAAAAAGAATAAAACTACGTCCATTAAGCCAGAAAAAAAAGCTTTTAATGCTCTTTTGACATTAAAGAACACACCCTCATGCTCCAAACTACGTCAACAGAATTTTAAGGATACCATATTCTCCAGGAAAGTTCATTTTTTTAATAAGTGTAATGTATGCGTCTCAAGCTTGTGAAAGGAATAAGTAAATGATTACCATGAATCTCACTTAGAATGAGAACGACCCTCTCTCATTTTTAAGCAACAATGCAAAACGGTTGTTACACTGCACTTTAATGTCTCTCTGCTTTTAAGGCCCTACGCGGACTCGAACGACCAAAACAAGGCTGAAAGCGAGAAGTGCCGGGCTATTTTATTTTTTAATTTTTGCCATCACTGCTAAGTCACTACTTAATCAGTTTCTCGATGGTGTTGTAACTCCAATGGTGCTCTCACTACATTAGTTTCATAATATCTGAAAACCATTTCACATGGCAGAGAGAGAGAGAGAGAGAGAGAGAGAGAGAGAGAGAGAGAGAGAGAGAGAGAGGGGCTAGGGAAGAGAGGGGTAGAAAACAGAACCGTTCCAATAAGAGAGAGAGAGAGAGAGAGAGAGAGAGAGAGAGAGAGAGAGAGAGAGAGAGAGAGAGGGCTAAGGAAGTGAGGGGTAAAATATAGAGCAGTTCTAGTAAAGACCGAGAGAGAGAGAGAGAGAGAGAGAGAGAGAGAGAGAGAGAGAGAGAAGGGAAGTCGCTCTGATAGAAATGATTGTTGTTTGCGCAAACAAAGAAAAAGGGACACGGGGACGAAGGATTCAAACCAAATGGCAAATTGCCCTAATTGGGAGGAAGTCCCTAATTAGAAAATTGCGTGGAAGTAGATTTACAAACTTTCACGTTTCGGCAGCAACATTTTCATAATCAACCTCATTTGAGTGCGTCGCTTTTAACAAGAATCTGAAGTAATTAGTCGGCCGTAAAACCACTAATTCTCCGACAGTGCAATAGTAATTAGCATCATAATGATTAATTAGTTGGTAAAATGACTGGTTTTCAATTTACCAACATTTTTTCCATGCTGACA
>NC_089757.1:10911269-10928769 GCF_040412425.1 Macrobrachium rosenbergii | reverse complement strand
CATACCTGGATAAAAGGGACAGTCACCACAGCAATACATGCATAAATGGGATAATCACCACAGTAATGTTTGGATAAATGGGAGTCAGCAAAGTAATATTTGGATAAAAGGGACAGTTTGTATAGTAAATTCTGGATAAAAGGGACAGTCACCACAGTAATAAGTTCCTCATTGGGTGGGTCGATATCGTACCTGACTAGCACTCTCCTAGGCCCACGTTCGATTTTCCAGCCGGCCAATGAAGAATTAGAGGAATTTATTTCAGGTGATAGAAATTCATTTCTTGGTATAATGTGGTCCGAATTCCACAATAAGCTGTAGTTCCCGTTGCTAGGTAACCAACTGGTTCTTAGCCACGTAAAATAAGTCTAATCCTTTGGGCCAGCCCTAGGAGAGCTGTTAATCAGCTCAGTGGTCTGGTTAAACTAAGGTATACTTAACTTAAGTTAACCACAGTAATACCAGGATAAATGTGACAGTCAGCACTGTAATATTTGGATAAAAGTGACAGTCAGTACAGTAAGTCCTGGATAAAAGGGGCAGTCAGTACAGGGAGGTGCAGAACAATTTTCTGAGTTTTCAGAGTTTTCCCAGACAGCGCTGGGTTGGTCAGCTAGTATGATATATACGTCAAATTCTTTCTTTACTCCCAGTGACTCTGGCATCCAGTTTTAGTTAGATCAACTGGAGGCTGAAGATCTGAATTGAACCATGGACATTACGAATGAGAAACCAGTGTGCTAAAGCACTGCCACTATAATACTATATATATATATATATATATATATATATATATATATATATATATATATATATATATATATATATATATATATATATATATATATATATATATATATATAATACAACGAGCGTATGCTTTCACAGCCAGAAATAAGGCGATGATTGTTTTCCAAATATTTTCGCATGAGGCAAGAGCCGTTCATTATCAGAGCTCAGCTGGAATCCTTCCTCTTTCCATTCCAGGCACTTGAAATGTATCCTTGGCTATTGTTAAAATTGCCGATTATTACCTCCGCCATCCAGAAGTAAAAGGAAGTTATGATCACATTCTTTCGGTTTGTTTGTTTTGTTGACTCATTTGTTTTTCTGTCTTTTTTTCCCCCTTTTTTAAAGTTTGTCCAAAGGATGTTTAAAAGAAAAATTTATAGATTTCTAAAATTTCGCATCAATTGTTATGGAACATATGTAAGACATCAGTTCTGGAGATCAAGGATTCCCTTTTAATTCACATCAGTTATTTTCATAACCTCAATAAAATAAAGAGTATGCGCCCACATCGCAGATTTATTTATAAATTTTAATTTTACTTAACAGATTTTGTTTATCAGCCTGTGAGATTTCATGCAAATCCCGGCAACTTACCAGAAACAGTGGTTAGAAAATGTTCTTCTTGCTGTTAGCATTGACAAAGAGATGCATTCGCTGAGAGCATTTGAACTTTATTTTCTCCAGCAGGTTTTGCTTTACCGAGCAAGAGAAGCATTTTTACTATAATTACCAGCATTTTCCAGGAACAGCCATGCATACAGACTTTACCCGAGCGATATATGTAAGGTCAAAGTAAGTCTTGTAAGGTACATTCTATGAAGAGTCAGAGATCACCTGACCAACCATCAGCCTTTATTTTGGCTGAAACATCGCCCCCCCCTGCCCCCACAAGCACCCTGCGCCCTTTCTATCGCCCACAAATTCACCAACCGCGTTAAATTAACAACGATAACATTTTCTCCCTACCAATACTTTTAGTCTTACAGAAATAATGAATTCCCTTGTTTTCCTCTTTGAATGGCTGGTTCCTCTCGGATATTAGAGCTGGTTCCTCTCGGATATTAGAGCTGGTTCCCCTCGGATATTAGAGCAATGTGTTTGCCAAAAGACATAACAGTATGTATGAAATCTTTTGGTAAATGTTTTTTTCTCTTTAGAAGATTTTAGCAGCAAAGAATTTGCGTGATTGCAAAATGAAGAATGTAAACTGATTAGGCAGAATTAACACACAAGAAGTCAGAATAAAAATCAAAATCTCTGAGACTGGTTGGCCCCTCGAAAAATGAACTAAGTACAATGGCTTCGCAGATAGAAAAATAAATATACAGATATCAAGAAAATGGAAATTGCGCTTTCACTGCAGCATCATGATATAGGAATTTTTTTTTTTGTGGGGTACCTTCGGGCATTGTTCGTATTAGAATGTTTAATCTACTCTAATAAATATCATTATTTATGAGAGTAACCATTTTATGGCTTTCAGTCCAGGGCTATGATAGAGGCACCATAAATCACAAGAGAAAAATGACGCTAGAAAAAAATAATTGCGCTCATCACATAAATTACGCTCTGGTTTCCACCTTGCTATAAAAATGGGTATCCAGGGAACCCGGAATATGGGAGCAATATCTAGCTGCCTGATAAGGTTGTAATGAAAGGTAAATAAGGTGAAGGAAATAATGCACGACTAACAACACACGTCCAGGTGAAGGTACGTGAAAGGTATGGGCAGGGGTAACGAGTGTTGGGAAATAGACAAGCTGCTTAACTGCCTTTTGTGCACTTATGCACAGCGTCTGATTATTAGAAAATTTTCCGTACGTGAGAGGGGGTTCACCCTTTATTTAGAACGCATGAATATTGCAATGACTATTCTATGATTATTCTCTGAGCCACTCCTTACTTGCGGAGTCGACTTCTGACACACATGCATGCACACACACACACAATTACTTATATATATATATATATATATATATATATATATATATATATATATATATATATATATTTATACATATATATATGTATATATACACACATATATATATATATATATATATATATATATTATATATATATATATATATATATATATATATATATATATATATGCATTGTGTTAATGTGTTTAAGTATTTGTACGAATACACAAACCAGTACGTACTGTGCTTAAGGACTATTTCGAATATAATGGTAGACCTGCATAATTAGTAATATCTGCAGTTGGCCTAATATGGCAGCAGAGCCTACACTCAGCCTTTATTAATAAAGCACCATATAGGTCAATATGGATATAAAGGCCGATAAGTCAGGAATGTGGCAATGGGTGCAGAATGCAAATGTTTATATTCACATTAATATTTTTTTTCTATGTTTACTTACAATTTTATATTCTAATAATTTCACATGCTTTCCAAGGATCTGTAAACTGGAAAATCACTGGGCCTATTTTAGCTCTTAGCTACTTTTCTTCCAAAGGCAAAAATTTATTTACCTAAGTTTCATTTACATCATACTTTAGAGATAAGGAATTTCGCAAATTTCTTCTAGAATTGTCAAAATAAAAAACAAATTTTACTATTGTCAATATTTATAATAATATCGCTGTTGACTTTCAGGATCTAATTGTGAACCACTGCTGCATGCATAAGACTCCTATCCTCTTTTGCACGACACTGAACCAAAAGGTACCAACATATACACCTGAGCCATCGACGTCAGGCTCAGCCATTGGTGGTCACCAATCCAAGTACTGACTACGCTCGAGGTTTCTGAATTTCACCAGATCTGGAACTATCAAATGTAAGAATTTTTCTTTCTATTATGTTGCAATATTCATTGTTTTCATCAATCCTGTTCCCTAAGTTACAGTAATCAATATGATTTAGTAATAAGTATCCTTTAAAGACGAGTCTCTAGAAAATACACGAATAACTTCTGAATTTCTTCCGTTCTTATTATTTTCACATTAGCCGCTAAAGCCTCACATACTTTCTGAGCAGGTCATTCGCTCCTTCTTGAAGCCCAGTTCTTTTCTTCAGACTTCTTTCTTCCTGTGTCTATGGACTGACATAGTTACTCTGACATTATTCGAGGAAGTTGTGAATGTTCAAGTATACGAATGACACACCTATGCACAACTGACACGCGCTGTATAAAACAAGAGTCTCATTTGGTAAAACTAGCATATGCAGGAAACTATAAAACACTTGAGTTACACTGACATCGTTTCGTGAATTGTTTTTTAATATTCAAGCACAAGAATAAGACGACAATTCTTACAGAACAAACACGCACTGCATGAAACTACAAAATTTCATTATATTTATAAAGAAACGTCCTATCTAAAATACAACAAATTTAATGGGAAGATTTTTACAGAAACATGAGGTTATGTATAGTAACTTTCTCCTTTCTAAAATCTAAAGAATTTAATGTACAGAGCAAACGTCCTCTGTACCAAACCTCACGACTTCGTTTTACGACACAAACACCCAATGTATAAAGGACCACACTTTCAAGAAACAATCACGTAGCCCTCTTGGAGACATTCATGAACATTAGGAAACTGTAATTACGAAACCTGGTAAGAAAGGACTCGTCAGCTAATGGAGGGGAAGTGTTGTGTTTAGGAATTAAGATCCTTTGAACGGGAACAATAACATTTCGTAGGGCACCCTCGGTGCATACTAATGTTTGAACGTGCAAGGCAATTAAGAGAGAGAAGCGTCAGGGATTGTCGCTTGCGTTAACTGCTCATTTCCAAGGAAGACTTTATTAGTGTTAATCATTATTCAATGCCGCGGATTTCGTTAAGCGTTGTTATGCCTCTTTAGGATAACACATAGCTTTTAAATGATAAATTTTCTAAAATAATAATAATAATAATAATAATAATAATAATAATAATAATAATAATAATAATAATAATAAATAAATAAATAAACCGATTTGCAGCTTTGTGTTTTATTTTTCCACTTAGGTCCCAAAATAGAAAGCGGGTCTGTGCTTTTCTCATGGATATCCTATTAGGTTTCTAATACTTTCCTTTGTAATATTACAGTAGTATACAAAAAATCTTCCCTTCCATAAGAAGGACCGCGATGAAAAAATATGACAAAATCTTCACTCCTTATCTTCATCTTCCATCGGTATTTGATGAAGATTTCGTGTCATTATATTTGCAAGCAATAAAATGAAATATGTTTTATACACACACACACACACACACATATATATATACATATAGATAGATATATAGAAAGATAGATAGATAGATAGATAGACAGATAACTTTATTTCGCTTATAACACGTAACGCCACAGAAAGTGAATAAATGATTATGGTACCTATCGTTCTCGTGTTATAGGTAATTATATAATATATGTATATATATATATATATATATATATATATATATATATATATATATATCCACACATATATATACATATCTATCTACCTATCTATCTATATATATAGTGTATATATACATATATATACATGTATGTATATATATATATATATATATATATATATATATATATATATATATATATATATATATATATATATATATATATATATATATATATATATATATATTACTGAGTCCTGCAATGCAATAATGTCAAAACACTGCATGTTTCCATGGAGTAGTCACGTACCGGCTAATTATATTCTCGTAAAGCTGAGTAAAAAATAAGGTGTACACACTGACTTGATAAAGTAAGTTCCAATACAAAAATTTTTCCGCCAATGAAGAGGCTTTCAGTGTTGCTGTTGACCAACTCGAATTGCTACATTTTTAATTTAACGACTAGTATTTCCCATCAAGCGTTTTTCTAAATCTTGCAAATAAGGCTCTCAGAAGTACGCCAGTAGGTTGCCAGGACATGATGATGAAACGCTCGGATTCGTTGGCCTTCACTTTAGGCAGCTGGCAGCGCAGTAGTATATCATTCTTTCTTTGCTTTTTATTTTTACTGAAGACCTCTCACGTAATGATGCAATGCATTACGCCATACGGCCATGTAAGTTTCTGAATGATTATCAGTTTCTGTATCACTGATGAATAGTCTAATTATTGCAACGTTTAATACCTCGTTTACATTTCGTCCGAGGATCTGGTGACGCAATGCGACGGAGTTCAAATTATTTCGGATACTCTGTATTACGTCTCGTCGATGACCATAGTCACTGCTGTGGTAGAAAGGTCAAGGACGTAGGATTTATCTGCTGCTACAGACACTCATTCGAAAGACTGAGAAACTACAATACAAACTCAGCGGCATGCGGACGGCCATACTGTTCAATGAAGTTTGTTTGAGAGAGGGTATTCTTTCGAAATAATAATAATAATAATAATAATAATAATAATAATAATAATAATAATAATAATAATAATAAAAGTAAATAAATAACAGGTCAAGTTACGCATACGATAACTTACTTGAAGTTTGCAATAATAATAATAATAATAATAATAATAATAATAATAATAATAATAATAATAATAAAATAATAAACTGGTGAAGTCACGATTCCGACCTGCTCTTTCATTTTTTACATCGAGACATTTCGTTTGCGTTCTAATTCTCAAGTTGTTCTAATGACTAATACTGTGACACATGAACCACAATTCCAAAATTTTCATGCTTGGAGATTGATGATGAATATTCATGCGTATACCCTGCCCCACACACATGCTCGCATGCGAATGCAGTAATATGCAGTATATATATATATATATATATATATATATATATATATATATATATATATATATATATATATATATATATATATATATATATATATATATATATATATATATATATATATATATATATATATATATATATATATGCATATATATATATATATATATATATATATATATATATATATATAAATATATATATATATTGTAACAGGATAACAACGTGATATGTAATATAAATAGAGTGTATGGTTATGAGGAAATTGAAACAACGGAGTACAAGGTAGATAAATAGACATAGACAAACAAACAAGCAAACAAAGTCAATATATATCCAACCAATTTCATTGGTGGTAATACCGAGGCTGTAGTAATCAAAAGATCAATTCTCTTGGGATTAAAGCGCATGAAAAACATCAATCTATTTTTAATACAGTCAATATAACATAATATCAAGGGCAACTAAAGAGTGGAATTCTTTAATCCGCTACCGCACAAACGGTTACTCCTCTCTCTCTCTCTCTCTCTCTCTCTCTCTCTCTCTCTCTCTCTCTCTCTCTCTCTCTCTCTAAAAAAAAACTTTCATATTAGTTTATCTCTTTCTTTCTGTTTCCTATATTGGAAATCCGACCGAAATGGAACAATGTATTGGTATTTTCAAAACTTTTCCATCTTCTCACAATTTTTGCTCATGCTGGGTAATATTTGTTTCTCGAACAGTTCTTCTTGAAACAAAAAAAAAAATATGTGATATCTTATAATCCATATGATTTAACTTTTTCATTTATTTTTTTATATTAATTTTCTTTCTTTTTTGCACTGAGAAAGCACCCATAGGATGGTCCTGTTACTAATGTCAGTTCTTCGTCACCCATGCCAACAAGGTGTTCCTTTTCACCTCTAATGGCCTTCTGGTACTTCAAACATACTAAAAGGATCGCATCGTACAAATTACGATGTTTGTAACGAAGGTCAGTCCTTAACGGCGTTCATGATGGCATAATTTCTCAGAATATTTACCTAAAAGATTTGGATATTCCTACTGCATAACGTTCATATATGCGTACAGATACATAAATAGCAAATGACTAAACTTGGAGGATTTTGCATGGGGTTTTCGACTGCAACAGTTAAAAAAAAACAGTCAGGAAATATACGGGAAGAAGGGTCATGGACGTTTTTCGGAATGGAACAGGAAGTAAATTGACGAATGGTAAGAATACTACTTAAGAATGGAAAACCAACACCTTCTGGAGCTCTTTCCAGGGTAAAATGGGAGGGTTTAAGACAAATCACAGGAGAAGGAATGAGTCACTGAGTAAGCTGATAGAGGTATATCTGATCACTGTCTGGGTGAAGCCAAAAAGAAACCAGAATGTAACTTTAAAAAAAAATAGTTCCTACTTTCTTCAGGAATGTAATAAATACTATTCTAGGATGATCATAGATGGGGAAGAGGGACGAATAGAATAAAAGGCTATACAGAGGTAGGCTGTGATAAACAGTTTGCAGAGCCCATGGATGTGTTTGAAGGTAAAAAGCTGCGTGGAAAAAATACAGAGATACGAAACACTGAACTATTTATATACATACATACATACATATATATATATATATATATATATATATATATATATATATATATATATATATATATATATATCATATAAATTTATTTATATATATATATATATAAATATATATTTATACATATATACATATATATATATATATATATATATATATATATATATATATATATATATATAAATACTGTCAGAGTAAAGATATAACATGTGAGCTGCACAACTACAGTTTGATCAGCACTTGGATGGGTAACCAGCAGAAACAGGTCATCAGGATACAACAACATACTCGTATACACTAGCATGGGGTTGCAACACCATTAGAATAATAAAAATAAGATTCGTCAGCCATGAATTAAATCATCATACTGCTTCTGTCACTGCGTTCAAGCCCATAACGCGCATTTTCCCGATGGTTATATTTTTCAGTTTGTCATGATACCGAAATGAAGTTTTGTTGATTTCAAATGGAATAAATTCCCTCGAAAAATACGTTTCTATTCAATTTTTTTCTCGAATAAAATCAATTTATGTAATATTATCGCCGGAATGCAAGTTAAATTTGTATTTTCATGGCTATCATACTTGCCATTGATTGTGTTTGAACCATTTGTATATTTCAATTCAGTTTCCGCTCATTGTTTCACTGCGTTTTTAATTCTTGGTGTCACATTCCTTTTCAAAGAATAGCGGTATATACATACACACATATATATACATACATATATACGTTACAAGCACACACATTATATATATATATATATATATATATATATATATATATATATATATATATATATATATATGTATGAACACATGCATACATATAAACTAGATGACCAACCCAGCGCTGCCCGGGAAAACTCTGAGGGAGTCAGAACTATTTTTCCGCATCTCCTTTGAATTGTTTTCTCTTGTAAAGTATGTGTACTATTACTGAAAATGCCTTTCTTTCCTGTGATTAATAATTCTGTCATGAATTCATGCTTTAAATAAACATGATATACACAGTATATATATATATATATATATATATATATTATTATTTATATATATATATATATATATATATATATATATATATATATATATATATCAGGCACTTATCTTATTGAAATGGTGAGAGAGAGAGAGATAAAGAGAGAGAGAATGATTGACTTGTAGTGGAAAATATTCTAGGGTCTTCTAGTATGACTTGATGTTTAACCCCATCCATAAAAGGAATTTATAAATATATGAGAGAGAGAGAGAGAGAGAGAGAGAGAGCATGAATTTGCTTGCAATAGTTACAAACCTCATACATAGATTTCGCTCCAAACTGTTTGAGTGATGCCGAGAGAGAGAGAGAGAGAGAGAGAGAGAGAGAGAGAGAGAGAGAGAGAGAGAGAGAGAGAGAGAGTGTTGTTGTGCGTGGGGGTGGTGGTGTTGAAGTTGATGGTGGGGGTGGAAGTGTTGTTGCCAAACTGCCAGATAATTAATTCCAGACCTCATTTAAACCGACTTCATAACGAATTATGTCACAGTAACGTCACGGGCAGTCGCTATAGCGAATTCCAAAGGTAAAAACGAAGAACAAATGAATGAATTAATGAGGAAATTCCCTTTTGAGCGAATAAAAAAAAGGGAACACCGTATATCTTGCGCATCGGGGTTAGCAAGCAGCTACTAAGCATGCGTGGATGGGGATGGCGTTCTTGGCTCCAGTTATCCAGTTACTACAGAAAGTGGATCTCTACTTATAGAAATTATCAATGCAGGTTTTCAGTGTTGATTGCATCAAGGTAATTAACAATTTTATTAATGATTATCATAAATTATTGATCAAAATTCCTGTAAATTCTGATCAAAAATAGATGTTAGATGGGATTTATTGTTGCAGGTAAATCATACATCTGACAACACCTGGAAGAAAACCTGGAGCGCTCAGGCAAAAAATTACCATTAACCCATAAAGCACCTGAAGGAAAACCTGACAGAATTGGTAAAAACGAAAACTTCATTCAATATGTCTGTGTTTGATGTCTGTCACGGGGATATGAGTTTGATTTTGAGTTATAAGCTTCCTGGGGTCACAAAGGGCCCGCATGCCAAATTTTGTCCAGGTGTATTAAGTGGTTCAGATTTCTATGGCGCACAAACATACAAACATTCACTTTTATATACAGACAGATGTATATATGTATATGTATATGTGTGTGTAACTGTAGTTACCACAATGCCCTCCTAATACACGCACGCACACACTCATGTAAATATATATATATATATATATATATATATATATATATATATATATATATATATATATATATATATATATATATATATATATATATATGTACATGTATAAAATTTTTGCATTTCCCTCGAAACAATATATAACCCTTGACTGACGGCAATACATCGCATAAATATTCATGCTTCTTTTCCGAACTATTGATTTCCTGAAGCTTCAAATCACTGGATTTGGCTGGGTAATAAATTTCATACATTTCCGAGAGTGACAGGTTTCATGCAACATACATTTGCTGAAACCAGATAAAGAACGTTTTACCCTGTTATTCGTTCCAGACAGCTATTCATTTGGATAATCTTGCCAGACATGCAACACCTTCGAAATTATATGAGATCTTTCATATTTATATATTTTTTGCATTTTATGTTTTATTTTATCTTAGTGACTATAAGCCATCAATAGTTTGAAAGAGGAGTTTATAATTTCTAAGTTTATTTTCTTTCCATTCTGAAACAAAATATTGATTTGTGTAATGAAAATGTATCAAGCCAATAAACGACGACCATTTATAACTAATTTACGAATAAAGTAATACTCTTACACCTTTCTCTACATCTGATATGCAGTTACTCTTACGCCTTTCCCTAAATCTGAAATGCAGTTACTCTTACGCCTTTCTCTAAATCTGAAATGCAGTTACTCTTACACCTTTCTCTAAATCTGAAATGCAGTTACTCTTACACCTTTCTCTAAATCTCAAAGGCAGTTACTCTTACGCCTTTCTCTAAATCTGAAAAGCAGTTACACTTGCGCCGTTCTCGAAATCTGAAATGCAGTTACTCTTACGGCTTTCCCTAAATCTGAAATGCAGTTACTCTTACGCCTTTCTCTAAATCTGAAATGCAGTTACTCTTACCCCTTTCTCTAAAGCTGAAATGCAGTTACTCTTACGCCTTTCCCTAAATCTGAAATGCAGCTACTCTTACGCCTTTCTCTAAATCTGATATGCAGTTACTCTTACGCCTTTCTCTAAATCTGAAATGCAGTTACTCTTACACCTCTCTCTAAATCTGAAATGCAGTTAAGTCAAAGACTGTGAGGACGTCTTCCTAGTGAATACAGCATTGATGATATAACTGCTTTGCTTTCATGGAATTTAGGCTGTCAAGCCAAGCACTGGGATACTTTTAGCCAGTTAGTGCTTATAACATTAAAAAAAATGGAGTTGGAATCGATGGACTGCAAGATGACGAGATCCGGAAAATAAAGGAGATGAAAAACATCTAAAGGTTGAACTGCGAAGCAATAGTTACAGAGACTGGACAACAAACTGAAGTAAGGATGCGGGAATGAAGGTAATTTGCCCAAAACTGGGTGCAGGTATGGGCCGAGGGGAGGCTGCAAACAGCCTATTTTTTAGTGCACACGTGACGTGCACTGACGGTACTTATCCCCTACGGGAAAATACAGCTTCGTACAGGCACTGATGACCTGGTAAGAAATACTTAAAAAAGGGAAATGACAACATTAGAATTGTAGTTTTTTATTTCAATCGTTAGCTCGACAGAAAGCCCTTATTAAAGGGGGGGATTAAGGCTTTTGTCATGTCACTAACGTGGTGAAAGCTCTTTGAACAGGAAAAATAACTTTCAGAAATTATTACTTTTCGCTCTCACTACAATAACAGACGTATATATCCATTCTGTATTGTTAATGGATCTACAACATGATGTAATCACTGTTATTATAATTATTATTCTTATGTAATCTCTCCTGGAAATAAACGAAATGACATACCATCTCTCTGATGATTTAAACTGCCGACTAGTGAGATACTAAGGCAACACTATCCTCCCCGACGTTTCACCGGTCAGTGGTTCAAATTCCCAATGAATAAACATAGAGGCTTTCAACGAATACAGTGCCCAATAATGAACAAGCAAGAAGAGGAAAGAAGATGCAAGGACTGACGTTGTTTATAATAACGAGCCACAGTAAGAGTGACGTACATGCAGTACGGTAATGCTTCTGTTATGCTGGCCCTGTGAATATTTCTTTAATACCACAACTTGATAGGGAAGTTTTTATACTGTGCTCATTGGTCCCCTTAATACACTTAACACGAAAATTATACCGAAATCTATCTCAAATTTACTGTTTTGTTTGTTTCAACATTCTCTGCCATGGGGCTGGTACTAAACACAGCTCTCATGACAGTAGTTGTGGTAATAAAATTGAAATTTACAGCCTTATGTGAGCACAGGCTTTGCTTTCCCGTGCAGCCCATAAATGCATTTGGCATATGTTGAAAAATTCATTAAATAAATGTTTATATTCCTTTTCAGTCTTCATTTCGCTTCAACCTTTTTAAGCTTCCATCTTTCCAGAGGTCTCTGAATTGAACTGAATATAGAATTTAGGCCGAAGGCCATGTACTGGGACCTATGAGGTCATTCAGCACTGAAACGGAAATTGGCAGTAAAATATTTGAAAGCTGAGAGGTCTCTGGATTCTCCCGTTTCCTTCGAGTTTACCACCAATCGTTCTCTTTCCTTCAGTGACGCCAGAAAAATCACAATCAGTCAATCAATAACCTTCCCTCAAGAAAAAGTTTAAGTATTCTCTTCATGCTCTCGTTTTCCGACTCCTCCGAGGCTGGGCCAGATACGGAAGTCCGGTTGCCCATCGCACTGGCCTCTGCATTCAATGAAATAAAAGATTCTGTTTTCAAGCAGAGGCAAAGAACTTTTGCGTTGCACGTGAAGGAAATTTAACGTCACTACCAAAATTATTTGTCAGGAGTCTGTGCGTTTGTCTGCTTTTTCAAAAGCGCGCTCCTTTCATAAGATGAAGGTCAAGGATGTGAATGAAAAGCCGATTCTGGCGTATGAGAGTTGCAAAACACGCCGAGGTTGAATACTCTGTACAGAATATCTTTCTTGCGAAATACATTAGCGAATATACCTTTTCATTCACTTTTTTAATGTATTTCTCTAAGGCAGTCAGCACATCAAGAATAATATTGCCTCTGTCTGTCTGTCTGTATGTATGTATGTATGTATGTATGTATGTATGTATATGTATATATATATATATATATATATATATATATATATACATATATATAATATAAATATATATATATATATATATATATATATATATATATATATATAGAGAGAGAGAGAGAGAGAGAGAGAGAGAGAGAGAGAGAGAGAGAGAGAGAGAGAGAGAGGCAGGCAATACTATTTTTGGTATGCTGACTGCCTTAGAGATACACATTAAAAAAGAAAATGAAAAGGTATGTTTGCTCTCAACAAATGTATTTCGCAAGACGGATATTCTGTAAAGAGTACTCACCTCGGCGTGTTTTGCAACTCTCATATGCCAAAATCGACTTTTCATTCACATCCCTGACCTTCATTTTATGAAAGGAGCAGACAAACAGAGAGACAAACGTACAGACTCCTGACAAATAATTTTGGTAGTGGTATTAAATTTTCTCTCATGTGCAACGAAAAGTGTCTTGTGTTTATTCACTAAAATACCACTGAGGGTAATATCATCCCTGGTGCTGGTACTGAGGGCGATAAGGATACAACAGAGGACACTGAACCCTAAACTTGGAGAAATATATTCGCCTTCTTTTTATTTCAGTTTACCCGACCGTTACACTGCGCCTCGTGTTTCTCTTCCTCCACAAACAACAACTGACTTTGCTGCAGACCAAAGAGAAACAAGGGTAAACGACGCACCCATTTGCATTTTGCAAAACTTCAGGTTGTCAAAGGGAGGCAATACCTTGCAGACAGATATGTCTCATCCATCATCCTCGTCACATCTCGCCCAGTAACCCTGTCTTTGTTCTGGGAGGGATTATGAAAGGGCTTCATATTCTGGTCTTGCTTTCTGGTTTAGAATCTTTTTTGAAAATTCTACTGACCCGCTATCCATTATCCTAGATTTTATGGTCTAAATTACAGGTCATGCGAGCATATATTCACTTATTCATTTCTAATCGTGTGTTGTGTATTTCTTATATACTTTTCTCTATAATCTCATTTTTTCCCTATGGACATTGTCTTCAGATTAAACTTCCGGAGAAAAGTTAGAGGTGTTTACCGATTGTCCCATTTTGCTAATAAAGATAATAATCAATCCTGAAAAATTTTATGGAATGTATAGGACCTTAATGAATTCTAGCCCAAAATGTCTGTCGCGTGCTTGGGCCATCGGCAGAAGCCCAGGCATTTACCCTACACGCCTTCCCGTCACGTCGTAGGAACACGCTCTCCCACACATATACAGACCTTTTAAGAAATACACTGCCATTGCAATGTCATCTGCCTTAATTAACACCCAAAAACTGATGATTTTTATCCAGTAATTCATCCGCGTGCTCGAGAATTAGAGCAAACCGTTGACGCTAACAACAAGACTTCATCTGCCTGCTGTACATCCAAGCCCCTCCCTTATTTTCGATATGAATGTTTAAAATGTCATGGACGAGTTAGGTTTCCTTTATCCAATTTCGTTTATGTGCTACAGAATGAAATGACATTTTGATCACACACCAAATTGTTTATCTGCTCATAAACCTCCAAAATAATTATTATCCATACATATAACAATGAAAGCCATTTCCCTTCCCAAAGAGAATGAAGCCTCCTATGAAATCCCATAAACGCCCAGCTGAGCACTGAATATTGTGATAATATGTTTCCCACGAATACAAACAAGACAATGTAATCTAAACAATGTGTATTGTGATGCATAACATGAATATACCACGAACACCAGGTAAGCTGTATATGGAATGTCATACGCATTCATGAAAATTATATATATATACATACATATATATATATATATATATATATATATATATATATATATATTTTATATATGTGTCCATATATATATATTTTATATATATGTGTCTATATATATATAAATATATATAAATAAATATATATATATATATATATATATATATATATATATATATATATATATATATATATTATACATATATGGTGTATATATGTAGAATCTACTGGTTACTTTTTAACCAGATACATATGTAATTGTAATAGTTATTAATGCCTTTCTTACTTTCTCGAATTTTCGCACTTTTGATACGTTGTACTACAAAGTTTTACAGATCTAGTGCAAGAAATATGAATAAATTCTGATGTCCGGGAGCAAGAAATGAACCCGAGTCCTAATCAGAACAAGGTACCATTGTTGACAATGGTACCTCGTTCTGATTAGGGACGCAGGTTCGTTTCCCACTATCGACATCAGAATTTCTTCATATTTCTTGCACTTGGATCTTAAGGCTTTGTAGTGACAAGCGTATCCAAAAAAGCGCGAAAAATTCGAGAAAGTTAAGAGGGCATTGTGGCTATTACTGTGTATATATAATTATATATATATATATATATATATATATATATATATATATATATATATATATATATATATATATATATATATATATATATATATATATATATATATATATACATATATAGTGTGCACACACACACAAGTATATTAAACCATCTTCATGTGAATTAGGGATATCAATGGAGTGGAATGAAGCATTACCCGAGCTTATTGAAGCTATATAAAGCAAGAGTTCAGTTTAATAGAAATGACTGAAGCAAGAGTTGAGCTTACTGAAGCTGTGAAGCAAGAGTACAGCTTACTGAAGCTGACTGAAGGAAAAGCAGAGCTTACTGAAGCTGACTAAAGCAAGAGTTGTATTTATAGAAGCTGACCGAAGCAAGGGTAGGGCTTACTGAAGCAAAAGTGCAGCTTACTGAAGCTGACTAAAGCAAAAGCCGAGCTTATTGAAGCTGACTGAAGCAAGAGTTGAGTTTATTGAAGCTGACTGAAGCAAAAGTACAGCTTACCGAAGCAAAAGGTGAGTTTATTGAAGCTGACTGAAGCAAAAGTACAGCTTACTGAAGCTGACTGAAGCAAAAGTACTGTACAGCTTCCTGAAGCTGACTGCAGTAAGAGTACTGCTTACTGAAGCTGACTGAAGCAAAAGCCGACCTTACTGAAGCCGACTGAAGTAAGAGTCGAGCTTATTCAAGCTGCATGAAGCTACACTAGAGTTTATGGGAGAGGATAGATGTAAAAGCCAAGCTTATGAAAAAGGATACTAGCAAGAACCAATCGATCTGACACAGACTGAGGTAGGAGCCGAGCTTGTTGAAGCAAGAGCTTAATGAAGCGGACTGCAGCAAGGGCCGAGCATGTTGAAGGAGATGAAGCAAGACCTGGGCTTAATGAAGCTGACTAAAACAACTGCCTAGGTTACTGAAAATGGCTTAAAGCTAGGGCCCAGCTTACTAAAGCAGACTGATGTGATGCTCAAGCTTAATGTAATGGACTGAAGCAATACCAGAACTTATAAAAGTGAACTGAAGCAAGAGTCAACCTTACTGAAGTAGACTGAAGGAAGACCCCTGAAACAGAGAGATGCAAATGAATCGAAGCAAGAGCCAAGCTTATAACTGAAAACTGAAGCAAGAATCAAGCTTTTTCAGGTGGACTGTAGAAAAGAGAAAGTCAAAGATTAGGGATTAGCCTAGTACAGTACAACACGATAAACTCTCCTCTTAAAAAAATTATATTGGCCACTCGAGGGAATTAATGACCTCCACAGCGTAAATGTAGGAAGAAATCGCCTAACAGGTGTTACTAGGCCTCTTAGGAGAAGAGTCTCTTTTTGGAAAATAAACTACTGTAAAGAATAGAACAGAACATAAAATTTAGGCCAGAGGCCAAGTGCTGGGACCTATGTCATTAAGCGCTGAAACGGAAACTGACAGTAAAAAGGTTTGCAAGGTGTAACAGGGTGGAAAGAAAGATTGAAGAAAGAGGCTTTGAACGGAAAGGGTTTGCAGCTAGGGGGCGACGGAACGCCACAAAGAACCTTAAGTAATGCCTACAGTGCAACGCGAGAAGCGCACTGAAGGCACTATCCCCCTTACGGGGTGAACTACTGACACACACACACACACACACACACAGACATATATATACACACACACACACACACACACACACATATATATATATATATATATATATATATATATATATATGACACACACACACACACACACACACACAGTGGTACAT
>NC_089757.1:10861269-10908769 GCF_040412425.1 Macrobrachium rosenbergii | reverse complement strand
TTGAGTTTCTAGGGAGAAAGAAAAAATTGTTGAATTAGAAAGTCGGATAAGGATGAAAATTGAGACTGGAGGAGGTATTGATTGGAGAGGTAACGAGGAAAAGTCTTTGAAATTTAGATATACTAATTGGTTAATTTGGTAGGACAAACCGGGGTTGCCGTTACCGTCGTCATCTGGAAATGCATCTTTTGGTTATATGATAAAAGGGAAGAAAAACATCACACAGAATAAAAAATGTTAATATTTCTATAACTCCCGCATAACACACACATGACTGGACTGAGACGAAACATTGATGCGCAGAGAGACTGGTGTTAAAAGTTTCATGTCCTGCCGGAATGAGTGAATGAGTGAAATTAGCCTCATCGAAGGATAGGAATAGGCAGGACAGAGGTTACTAGGAGTGACTGAATCTTGATGGAGTGATGTGAAGCCCCATGGCAGAATAGGAATAAGCGGGACACAGATCGTTGGGAGTGAATGGGTGATATGCACCTTATGTTATAAAGAGAATAGGCAGAACTGATGTTGCTGGGAGTGAGTGAGTGGGTGATTGAGTAAATGAGTGAATGAATGAATTATTCAAAGTTCAAGGAAGAAAACGAGATGATATCACCGAAGTTAAAAGTGAACGAGTGAGTGGATGGTAACGGGCCGTTGGAAGGACAAACATTTGCCAGAGTGAGGGAAGAAGTGACAATATAAACATCATGGAAGAAATAAATAGAGTAGATTGAGGTAAGGCTGCTAGCTTTAGGGGGTCATGGAATGGCACTGGCTTTCGTATATGAAAACACCTCTATGAGAGGAGAAGGAGAGGCGAATGTGAAGCGTGGGATGGAAAGGAATAAATGGAGGCGGAAGGTTATACAGGAAATGAAGACGCGTTGTTTCTGGAAGGCGACTTTACTTTCGCTTAGCTCGACGGTATTAAATGTGCCAAGAGCAATGTGATACATCCATTCTACTGCAATATTAATAAAAATAATACAATTTTTGTAGAACGACACACAAGCATTTCCACACAAATAATTCTAAATAAATATATTTACACATTTCATATGCACTGAGAGAGAGAGAGAGAGAGAGAGAGAGAGAGAGAGAGAGAGAGAGAGAGAGAGAGAGAGAGAGAGAGAGAGAGAGAGAGAGAGAGAGAGAGAGAGAGAGAATAGACGCTGAAACACTAGCCCTTTTTAGAAAGATATTCGAATGTGGATGTGTTTGTCTTGAAATAAAGAAAAAATTTTTTTTTTTTTTTTAACTGAGAAGATCGAAATATACGAAACTTGAAATCCTTTTTGACTAACAGTATTTTAATAACAGTATTAATCAAAATGATTAAAACTCACCAAAATCTCCAATAATTAAATGAAAAAAAGTGGCCTTGAAAGTAAGGATTTATTTGGCGTGATCAAGAATTAATAAGAACTCCAGCAAAATAGTTTTCATTTTTATCCGGAAATATAATTTTTGTGCTTATGGATTTTGAGTGCCAAGGAAACCAAATATGTAGATATTCATATGGATGAAACCGAACAAGAAAAGGAAGCTTCCTCGGAAGTGTCCAAGTATGAAAAAGCAGAAAAAACAACAATGAAATCACGACTTAATAGGGATAAATCAGCATGGCAACAGCACGTGGGAAGATAATTATCTAATGAGTATCAGCTGAATAGGCTTCATTAGGGATGATTAGCTGAAAACTAGACTATGGTGTCTTCTGTGACCTGTTCGGTTCACAGACTTTACTTGGAATTTTCCTCTCATTGATTTGTTCCTAATCTTTAGAAACTTTCCTTTTCCTTTATTTTTCATTTAAGGCCTGGGCTAGAAAAGTGCACTGGGTTGCAGGCGACCTATTAGCATTTGCGCTAAAAATGGACAATTTAACAATGAGATTTATTCTTCTTCCAAATAATAAATATAAAAACCTCATACTCGTACATACCTCTAATAAGACGCTTTTTACAGAGGTTTCTTGGTTCTCTATAATTATAACATAAAATACCAATGAGCAGCAGCAAACAGATATTATTCGACATATATATCTTGCCGTTCAGGAATATACGGAATCAGTCTTATCCGCAATATCTAGAAACTTTTGCCGAAGGGGTGCCAAAAATATATTATCCTTTATATTCATGGTATCTAAGAGAGGGCATGTTTTGGCTACAGGAATGCCCTGTTTTATTCCATATATATACACGCATATACACACACTCACACACATTTATATATGTATATATATAAATCCAATATATTGTTTCATCATTTGATTAATATAGTTTACGTAGATAGATGCACTGATAGCCAAAGTTCGAACGCTTCAAAATAATAAGTTAATATAGACTTGATTGTACTATTTATTATCTATAATGAACTGAGAAGACAAAGAGAAAACTTTGGTTGTGAATTTATGGGGATTTTATGTAAAAATGAGTAATAAAAAATGCAAAATGAGGGCAAATGTTCAGAAGGATATATTTTAAAAACTATTTTCATATTGCAAAATTTGTTGCAAAGAAAACGGGAGTCCTGGCTACACTTTGTGATACCTATTACTTTTCGGGGAGACCTTTTTCATCAACAGTTGAAATCATTTAAACCGGCATCTTACTAGATAAAATGCCTTTCCGCCATGAAAACTAATGTTTACTCAAACATTCCCTCGAAAGCTCGAACGGAAAAAATCCCTTGCCAATTAGGCAGTGTGCGTGTTTGAGTGTGTTTCAACAACAAACAAATTCAATCAGGAATCGCCCAAAAGGAGACCAGCCAGGTTTTTCAATTCAAATCTGGAAGCGGATAAAAGAAATCAAGCTCTTTTTTGTCTACTTAAATAAACCATAAACAGCGCCGCAGCAGTGTTTGGTTAAATTAAGTCCAGCTGGAGCTGTTCTAATTTGCGGGCAAATTAGATTCTGGCTGTACGATATCGATAATTGAATGAATACATGTCGGTCTGAACTCTTACTCAGGCAATCTTTGTTTCTGCTGTAAACAGCCCACTTCGTCGTTTTTGCTGTAGACAGCTCAATCTTTCTTTTTGCTGAAGACAGTTCAATCTTTGATTTTGCCGCAGACAGCTCAATCTTTGTTTTTTGCCGTAGACAGCTCAATCTTTCTTTTTGCTGCAGACAGTTCAATCTTTGATTTTGTCTCAGACAGCTCGATCTTTGTTTTTGCTGTAGACAGCTCAATCTTTCTTTTTGCTGCAGACAGTTATTCTTTTCATTTTGCCGCAGACAGCCCAATCTTTGTTTTTGCTGTAAACAGCTCAATCTTCGTTTTTGCTGCAGACAGTTCAGTCTTTGATTTTGCTTGTAAACAGCTCAATCTTTGTTTTTGCTGCAGACAGTTCAATCTTTGGTTTTGCCGCAGACAGTTCAATCTTTGTTTTTGCTGTAAACAGCCCAATCTTGGTTTTTGCTGCAGACAGTTCAGTCTTTAATTTTACCACAGACAGCTCAATCTTTGTTTTTGCTGTAAACAGCTCAATCTTTGTTTTTTGCTGCAGACATTTCAATCTTTGATTTTGCCGCAGACAGTTCAATCTTTGTTCTTGCTGTAAACAGCTCAATCTTTGTTTTTGCTGCAGACAGTTCAATCTTTGATTTTGCAGCAGACAGCTCAATCTTTGTTCTTGCTGTAAACAGCTCAATCTTCGTGTTTGCTGCAGAGTGTTCAATCTTTGATTCTGCAGCAGACAGCTCAATCTTTGTTTTAGATGTACATAGCCCAATCTTTGATTTTGCTGCAGACAGCTCAATCTTTGTTTTTGCGGCAGACAGTTCAATTTTTGTTTTTGCTACAGACAGCTCAATCTTTCTTTCTGCTGCAGACAGTTCAGCCTCTGATTTTGCTTTAGACAGCTCAACCTTTGTTTCTTCTACGAACAGCTCCATCTTTATGCTGGCTGTAGACAGCTCAATATTTGTTTTTGGTGCAAACAGACCAATCTTTGTTTCTCCTGTAGGCGGCTCCATTTTTTTTATTCATTTATTTTTTTTAGACATCTCAATCTTCGTTTTTGCTGCAGATAGGTCAATCTTTTTTCCTGCTACATATACCTCAACAATTGTTTTTGCTTTTGCTATAGGCAGCTCAAAGACGACTAAATCCATCCAAAGCAAAAACACACGAGGAAACCTCCCGAATGACAGGACCCAATTGCTGAAGTCAGGTGATGTCCTCAAACCACTTCTGTGGGGTTTTATTTCCATACAGCGGTGCTAAGCTCGGATAACAGCGAACAGTTAGGCTTAAGGCTACTGGCAATAGTATCAGAAAAAAATAGTAAAACTTGCCCAAATCAATGCGTTCCGGAGCGTGGGGTATGGGTAACAAACAAGAAAATCTTATAAAAACGTAAAATGTCCAACCTTTTTCATCAAATGAAAAGCCCTTTCACAGCGTCTGTGGCTAAGTCTCCCACAGAAGAATGAAAAGAGTAATGTTATATGATTTTGGTGGAATCTACTATATTACCCCATTTGTGTTGTAATGACTGAATAATGATGCTGTTGCTTTTATATAATTCGGCTGAAGCATTCCCAGCGTATCTGACTTACGTTATAACAGGTATATTAATAAGCAAGCCATTTAGGGATTATATAACTGAATTGCTTGCATACATGTTATAAAATACACACACACACACACACACACATACATATATATATATATATATATATATATATATATATATATATATATATATATATATATATATATATATATATATATATAAATGTGTGTGTGTGTGTGTGTGTGTGTGTGTGTGTGTGTGTGTGTGTGCACAGCATCATCAAGGATTTTATTTAAATATGCCAGCAAAAAAATTTCAACCAAATGTAAGGAATAGGTCAAATATGAAAATGAAATTTAACCACGTACAAAAATGCAAATGATATTTCAGAACAAATAAATCAAGAATATGACAAAAGAGAAAATGTTATAAAAGGAAAATGTTACAACAGAAAATGTTATTTAAAGATATGTAACAAAAGTGCAATCACCGGAAATGTTATGAAAGTGCAAATCACCCATAATTAGGGCATCTGTCGGTGACATTTAGCGAGGAAATCAAGAATTCTAAGATTCCAGTATCACTCTGCTTTATGTTATTTTTTTTTGACACATTAATTAGTTTCCATGAAACATAAAAGTGCTATAGAACAGAGCTGATAAAAAACATCACTTATTTTATAAAGGGTTTCCATTTTCATTGTGTGAAATAAAATTGAATGGTAGAGGTTTTTATTGTCAGTATAAATAAGAATTAAATGTACACCAGGCAGACCTACTTATTTGGCATTTTACTTGAAGTATTTTTAATTTTATGCCTGTTTTATACACCAACTTTTCAAGATAATTCTATCTCTTGCGGATAATGGCTACTTTACACAAACAAGGGGAATAATCTACGCTCTAGCTCCCTATATATTGGATTTAAATGCAGTCGATATCTGTGAAAAATTTTTATTAAAAAAGCAATGATTTCAACGAAGCTGAATACACAAGCTGAAATCAAATTGAAAACTGTACAAGATTGCAGTATGTCAATGAATTTCTACGGATGGCAGTACCAGTATTTTTTCAGTTCGAAACCTCGTCAGTATTTTTTTTAGTTCGAAAAACCTCGTCAGTATTTTTTTTTTTTCTGAGTTCGAAACCTCGTCGCAATTAGAAAAGTTACCGTTGTAAAATTTTGGAGAACTGCAAACTGTTGGTTGCATTCATTCCTGTATATGAACTTTTTCGTCGGGAAATTTTTAAACAATTAGGAAAAAAGGTCGACGTAACGTATAAAGGAAACTTCGAGTTGTTGGAGCTATTCATACATTTGTTTATTTACATCCGGGATGTTTCTGGTCATTGCACTTATATCGTTTATTTTTCATATTCGCTCAACGAGAAATTGCTTCGTAAAGCTACTGAAGGCTTCTATTGCGCTAAATTTTGTTCTAACGACAGGTATACTTTTCCGTAATATTTATAAAAAAAAAATCGTTTTATTAGTTATTACTTGTTTAATTTTTGAGAGATCAATTTAAAATAAAAACAATTATGAAATGTCGGGGAAAGGACCTCCGGCTTCAAGATATGAAGCATGGTTTGTTCATCTCCTTCACATCATTCAACAACAAACATAATAAACAATCTAGTTTAACATCTTTCCCTTTAACCAGCCAACAACCAAAGTCCAACACCCCAACACCGTCCCCCCATTCCATCCCCTAATTCCATTCCCCCCCCCCCAACCCCGGCCACCGCCAGAGCTCTCTTCTGATCATTAGTATCATCATCGTATAATTATTAGTCAACAGCGAGAAATTATCACACGTTATCATGCCTCATAGGAAAAGTAATGCTATTCGGGTGTTTATCGCTTTCCAATAATTGACTCCTTCGTCTGGAAGATTTCTTCAAACACTCTTTCCATGATTGGAGCCCACTTCATTTACTTTGGTTAAAAAGCAGGGACAGAGAGCTAGTATTAGCATATGCAATATGCTAAGAGATATTGGTTGAACGAGTGATGCTTTTTCCACATATAGGCAGAGCACTCATATGAATCTAATTTTGGCTCACTTTGAATGTTTGTAAAACTAAAGTACATCCATTCACACACAGCAAATGTCAAATATATATATATATATATATATATATATATATATATATATATATATATATATATATATATATATATATATATATATATATATATATATATATTTATATATATATATATATATATATATATATATATATATATATTTTATATTTATAGTATATATATACATATATATATATACAGTATATAAATGAATGTGAGTATGTTTACTGAAAGTACAGCAGATACTCCTAATCATTCAGCCACTATTTACCCCTAACGAAGTATTTGCATTGGCGTATGAATATTCTTTTCATTATGACTGACTTCGTTTGTAATTAAATAAAAGTTTTTAAAAACAATTAAATAGTGTTAAGGATAAGCAACTATAATACACTGCTACAAGTCATTAGAACTCCTACCGTTTTCTTGTTAAAACATTTAATCAGAGTTACATGAAAAATAAAAATGAATTCTAAAGTTAACCATTAGAATTAGCCTCTGGACGAGAGTTTCCGAGAATGATCCATTCTCAATAAATCCAATTCATCTCAATCTTCTGACAGCCCTCATTGTTCAAAATGAAATATTACATATTACGTTTGAAATACGACTCCCGGTTCAGAGTGAGGACTCGCATCGTCGATAATTTTTCGTTTCTTTCAACTTCAAGAAGAATTGTCAATCTGTTCTTCAATTTGAACTTCCTTATGTATATAAGATATATATGAGTGAGCGCTCATATGTAGTGAGAGAGAGAGAGAGAGAGAGAGAGAGAGAGAGAGAGAGAGAGAGAGAGAGAGAGAGGCAAATGTTCCAATTATTGAATACCGGTGACTCCTTACAATTAATTAAGATGGATAATACGTCATGCATACCTGATTTCCTACTGCAGACGCCTTCTATCTAATTAGACACAGAATTTCTCGTCGCAAAGGAATGAACAGATAGATGAAAATAGAGCTGTCATTTATTTTTCTTTTTTTCTGTGAATTCATTTCTTCTGATTTATTTATTATTCTTTTTTTTTCAGTGCTCTTTCTACTCAGTTTGAACTCTCTTAAGAAAGCTGGTATATTATCATTAATATTAATAAATAGTACTATTTATAAGTAATAAATTTAAAATAAAGCTTTCGCGAACTTGTTCGTGTCACGTAATAATAAGAATGATAACGTATTTACGCCCTACAGAAATAAAGAACAGGAAAACTGAGAAACTGAAACACAAAATTGACTCCGCTGATGCAGCTATAACTTACAACAAAATAATAATAATAATAATAATAATAATAATAATAATAATAATAATAATAATAATAATAATAATAATAATAATAATAATAATAATAATAATATGTAACATACAAAACTTCATCGATGAAAAAGAAATATTAGTTATGCCTCCTCAATCCTTGAAAAAAGCGCAGGAAACAAACCTAATACATCTATTCCCTTTCCAGAGTGAAAGTAATTTAGAATTCTACGACGATATATAAAAGAAATATTCGGTATGGCCTCTCCCACATATCCCTTCAAGCGTTCAAGCGTTCAGGGAGGGAAAGGTCAAGCTGACTGACCCTTTAAGTAGAATGGGTCTTAAACGTCTTTACGCATTAAGAGAGAAAGTAAAAAAATTGCCCTAATGGATGCACGGGATCAAATGTACATATTTTTTTATTTTTTGGGAAATATTAGTGTATCAGAAAAATTCGTGGTTCTTTTAACAATCTGCATTTAAAACTAGTCCATTTTACTATAAGTGACTTAGATCATAGCCTCCTAAAATGCAGAAGCATTTTTGTTCCCCCAGAAAGTCGTGTGTTAGACACTACAGTTCCGCCTCTGAATACTCGTATCATCCATTTTGAAAAAAAAACGTTTTTGTCACCCTGTTTTGTGTTAAAGTTGATCATAGGCGAACAACATTTCCGCTCATCTCATTACATTGCGCCAAAAATGTGATCGTCTAGGATTCAAATCAAAGCATTTATCGACATGTAAAATATCACGTCAAAAAAGTTGAAAGTCTTCGATCACCATGAAAGCTATCTCTCTCTCTTAGGAACATCCCATTCCAATTTTAAAACTGATTTTTCTTTTGAATTAAATAACACTAAATAAATGTACACTTATTTATACATAGGTCTACTGTTGTTCGAAAGGATGCACAACGTTTCCTCGTTCTCATTTACCATGTTTTTTATATATTTTTTTTCACATATGAGTATTCTCTGGAAGCCTTTGGTTACTTCGTGGACTTCCTAATCTTTCCCGTTTTTCCACATATGAACAATAATGATGATGACATCCTGGATAGGAAAAAGTCAATGAACAATACTTTCCCCTCTGAAGCAAGGACCAGACTTTCTTTCAGGGCACTATAACTAGACCAGGTAGTTCTTTCTTATCGCTGACGTTGACACAAAAGAATTCGTCAATAAAAGGGGCATAATGTAAATCCTAGGCTTCTCCGACTCCTTCCTAGACATGACTGACGTGAGATGTGAGCTAGAAGTTGCCGCTGGCCAGAGAAGAACCCAGAGAGATGCTTAATGTGAACTGTCCAGTGCCTGTGGCTCTGAAACACACACGGAAGGCTTCTTTTACCCAGGGAGACATCGTTAAACACCCGTTAGGTTACCTCTTAACACATTTACCACGTGGAAATAGGTAATCGTCGATTTGCTGAGTATTTCTATTGCTTTCTTCTAAAATGTCGGAACTCTTCCAAGTTCTCTTTTGGCCAATATCATAACTTTCCATCCATCGCAAAGCTGCTTCGTCTCTTCCTTTTTAGGGGTCAGTTCAGCCCCACTCTTGCCCCGACCCCCAACACTCATTTCTTTTTTCTTATTCTCTATGAGGACGGAAGAAGGGCACTAGCTATATAAAAGCAACTGACTCCTAACCTCATTGTTCTCAGCTCGAAAATAACGGTTTCTACGACAAATCCATACGGAACTGGCACACTAGGGTTGACTTCTGTAGTAAAGACAATCTGTTCATATAGCAAGGACAGTCTCATGACAAACCGAACCGATGGTACGAAAATGCTGAAAAAGTTAAGTATACCTTAGTTTAACCAGACCACTGAGCTGATTAACAGCTCTCCTAGGGCTGGCCCGAAGGATTAGACTTATTTTACGTGGCTAAGAACCAAATGGTTACTTAGCAACGGGACCTACAGCTTATTGTGGAATCCGAACTACATTATAGCGAGAAATGAATATCTATCACCAGAAATAAATTCCTCTAATTCTTCATTAGCCGGCCAGAGACTCGAACTCGGGCCTAGCGAGTGCTAGCCCACAACTCTACCGACTCGCCCAACGAGGAACTGCGACGAGCGAAGTGTTCTGAAGAGAGGGAGGAAAGAATGAGACAACCAGGCAATAAATCCTGTTTTTTTTATTTATTATAATCCTACGATTCTTTAACACAACTTCTTCTGCCTGTCAAGGATGTCTACCAAAATGGGCTTAGCTACATCCTATCTCAACGAGAAAATTTTAAATCATTTGCGCAAGACCACAACATCAGGTACCACTCCAAGATCCAACAGATAATATTCCCTACTCAAAAGCCCTAGCAATATATATATATATATATATATATATATATATATATATATATATATATATATATATATATATATATATATAATATGTGTGTGTGTGTGTGTGTGTGTGTGTGTGTGTGTGTGTGTGTAAGTATGTGTTTGTATATATATGCAAGTGTACGTGTAAAATTTCAATATCTCGAAAGAGGCTACCTCAGTGTGAAAACCTTAGTAAAGGATGAAAACTCTCAATAGACCTCAAAAAGAGTGAGATAATGATCAAACACCTGCATATGAATCTAAAGCTGAATCTTTCGTAAGAAAACCAATGGCACTCCAACACTAGCACACCTCCGCTTCGCCTGCATTCTCTGCAACACTTCTCCTCCTCAATGAAGGTAAAATACTCCTTTTTAAGTGCTTCAATCCCGCCTTTGTATCCTTCCATTGTAGTCGTCCTTTTCTCTCCACGCCTGGGGGCATTCCGTTCTGACTTTACCACCTCTTCGAACATCCTCTCTTTCTTCTGTCTCTCTCAGAAAGACTTCTTGTTTCTTAGGGCGCTATTTGTAACAATAGTCGTTTTTGTCACTCTTACGGAAATTTGAAACACCTCTTAAGAAATTATTATTATGTATATATTACAGCCTAAAGCTGTGGAATAATTGTAATGTAATGCATTATTTGCACATCTTTAATCAATTCAGATACTGAGCATCATATTTTCAGATTGATTGATTGAGTGTGTGTGTGTGAGAGAGAGAGAGAGAGAGAGAGAGAGAGAGAGAGAGAGAGAGAGAGAGAGAGAGAGAGAGAGAGAGAGAGAGTTACTACTATCCTGTAAACTATGCCTGGATATTCAATTTAAGAGATGATATATTTGACATGAGATACGCTGCGCTCAGAATGAGCAACGTTGAACAACTAACTTTTAACTTTCCGGGTATGAGAGAGAGAGAGAGAGAGAGAGAGAGAGAGAGAGAGAGAGAGAGAGAGAGAGAGAGAGAGAGAGAGAGAGAGAACCATCACTTTTCCAGAAAAGTCGCAAAAGAATTTTCTATTCCCAAATTCACACTAGGTAAAAATGTACAGGAAAAATATAAAAACAAAAAAATGTGTGTACGAGTTGCCTTATGGTTATGGTCTCTGTTTTATGGCGGCTGTCATGCAAATTGCTTGTTGCCCGCGTTAGCATTTAAACAAAGACGGTATGGGGGCCTGGTGAAACATTTATCACTCGAGGATACATATGGATGCCGTAGGGCTAAACGACACTTTAAACTCACTATCAAGCCAGCGGAATGTTTGTCTGTCTACCCTTATTTGTTTGTTTATACACATACATAACCACACAAACAACACAATCTATACGTATGTATACATATACATATGTATGTATGCTGTATACATAAATACATACATATACTGTATATCTATATATGTATAAAATGTCTATATATATAAATTTATATATATACATAATTAGGAGATGATGAGATGAGGGTGCAAGCCCCATGCCTTTTGTCACCCTGGTGCCCTACTTCAGTCGACTAAACGCCTGGTGCTGTACTCCGTCCTTAAGGTAGTACACAAAAAAAAAGGATTTTGCGCAACTGACAAAGCAATCTCTTTCAACTGCTTAGCTTCTTGCTCTGTAGACAGCAATCTGTTACATATTACGCAACTATTCGCTGCTTGTTACTTATTAACTACCCGTTTCACTCTCCCAGTCATCTCTAAAATAATTGGATAATGTCAAAAACAGAAAATCTTATTTACTTATGCACGTATACAGGTATTTGAGCATGTGTACATACAACCCTACTTATCTTTATCCAAAAGGTCAGTTGTATAAATCACAGAGAACACCAGAAGTTGGAATTGCTTACTCCCTCAATAATTTGGTGGAAAAAAAATGGTTTATGCATATGTAGATGATCCTGGTATGAATTTAGTCTCCTTTGCATAAAAAACACACAAACAAAAAACAATATACGTTCTAACTGACGAGTTGAGCGAGGAGTGTTCCACTCAATTAAAAAATACACACACCAAAAAATGAACGATACTTTCTAACTGAGAAGGTGACCCGAGCGTTCGATTCAGTTATAAAAAAATATGAGAAATTTTATTTTGGCATGTCATTGACGGGTGAATAAAAAATACATGAACGTAGGCTTTTTTTTCGATGAGGTTTAATTTCATGATGCATTGTCAATCTCATAAAAGAACACCACCCCGCTGCAAATTAAAGATTTCACTTCATCAACAATAAACGAGAAGACAGTCGTGTCTTGCTTCACTATTAACAATAGCATGCAGCAATGAACAAGCCAGAAAGTACATTGCACTAAAAGGACTGCCTCATGCAAAAAAAAAAAAAAAACTGGAAAATAGAGCGTAGTTGCAAATCAAACAAAATGAAATAAAAATAGCAATTAACAGACAAAGACATACCGATTCCATATCCATACAGAGAACAAAACTTTTAAAAGAAAAGTCAAAGGCAGACCAGTATGAATCATGTAACAGAAGCGTTCTGTACACCAGCAACGGGTTTCAATTTACGCGTACCGAAATTACCCTCGACAAGAGTAGAAAAAACTCCAGCCAAACCTAATGATAAACAAGCAACGGCAAACGTTATAAGAAAAAATATTTTCAGACGAAAATTATCCGTAGGTATCTGGGTAAAAAATGTAGTGGGGTAGATTAAACAAGTAAAAATGCGCCGATGTTTCTTTCGGCGCAATCGAGTTTTCTGGACAGCGTATAATGCTGTATGAAACTTTCAGCCACTGCCCATGAAACTCAGCCACGGTCCGGTGGTGGCCTGTGTTGTTGGTACCTATAGCGGTGCCAGGAGTACGATTATGGCTAGCTTTAACCTTAAAAAAATAAAATTACTGAGGCCAGAGGGCTGTAATTTGGTATGTTTGATGATTGGAGGGTGGATGATCAACATACCAATTTGCAGCCCTCTACCCCGAGTGGTTTTTAAGATCTGAGGGCGGGCAGAAAAAGTGCGGACGGACAGACGAAGCCATCTCAATACTTTTCTTTTACAGAAAACTAACAAGAAACGAAGCGTCTATTACGGACATTCATCGTTCTGGGGGAATTTTATGCACGTCTGTCATTGGAGATAGATTGTAAATGAGCTCTGGAAAGTCATGCTGGCAGAGGATACGAGGGTTTACCACCGAAACAGATTGCTGTTGGAGAGAGAGAGAGAGAGAGAGAGAGAGAGAGAGAGAGAGAGAGAGAGAGAGAGAGAGAGCACTGGTGCTCTCCAACCATTCTTTGAACGTTTATAACCCAAATCATAACGTTTTGTGTAGCGCTGGTGAGTTTCATTGATGTTTAATAAATGTTATGTCAAATTCCTAATCCCTCACATCAAATAATTTAGTGTATAATACATTACTTAGGAAGATACTTAGTGACTTCACTAATTACGTATTTTTTGGAGAGGGTCTATAAATTTAATACAACACACGTCTCTCTCTCTCTCTCTCTCTCTCTCTCTCTCTCTCTCTCTCTCTCTCTCTCTCTCTCTCGTGCAGGCACTGTAATGCGTATCGTAACAATGACTTTGATATACTGCCATTGCCTTTTCTGCAAAATGAGATTCTTAATAAAAGTTTTTCGTTCCGGTAGAGCGCATCTTCGGAAGACAGAAAGTATAATGAAATTGCCCGCCAGAGAGGAGGCAATTTTGCCGGATGGTACTTGTATTATGCATTGTGCACGCCTCGAGTTATTCATTTTTCACTTTATTTCACGATAATTTGAATATTATGCTCGATGAACATATGTTTGAGCCATTCCAAGTAAACTACTGAATATGTATTAGATTAAGAATCATTTTTTACAATGATGAATGGTGTTGCATGAATGGACCAAACACGTTCATTTCGTGTCTAAAGGAGAGAAATCGAGAGATGGATTCCTGTTTGATAGAAAGACGAGATTTAAATTATATACAATTAAGATTTCTGTTTAAGTCTGAGGGCGGTTGAATCCCGGCTGATCCGTTTAGGAGCAAACTCGGCCTCAAATTCAAATCACGTCGTGTTACAAGGCACCGGAGGAGAAAGATTAATTATAAATGGAAAGCCAGATTCTCCTTCTTTGGGGACTTCATTTACCAACCACGGCATAATTCTGAGTAGGCAGAGATCTTATGAATAAATTACATTTAGAGTGGCTGTTATTACAAGGTGGAGAGTAGATATGAGAAATGCTGCCGTGTCTAACTCGCAATTTCTTCATTTGCTTGAAAGTTACTGCGTACTTATTCATATTATCATCGGAATTTTGTTATGCAATAAATTATCCATAATACACACACACACACATACATATATACATATATATATATATATATATATATATATATATATATATATATATATATATATATATATATATATATATATACTCTCTCTCTCTCTCTCTCTCTCTCTCTCTCTCTCTCTCTATATATATATATATATATATATATATATATATATATATATATATATATATATATATATATATATATATATATATAGCCAGCCATGTTAGGGAAAAGAATTAATGGTAAGAAATATATATGTGTATATGTATGTGTATATATATACATATATATATATATATATATATATATATATATATATATATATATATATATATGTATGTATATATATATATATATATATATATATATATATATATATATATATATATATATACACACAAATATATATATATATATTTAGAGAGAGAGCGCAAGAGAGAGATTATGGTGAACTTTCGCTTTTCATTAATGTAATCGTTTAAAATTTTATGTTCGGTTAACTTGCTTTCTTTCACAAGATATAGGCGTTTTCCTTTCATCCGTTCTGGGAAAAAGTTAATCCGGATTCCAGGAAAGGATTTTCCCTCCAGGCATCTAACTCTGTAACCTATATTTCTTTTCTTTAATCTAGTAGTTCTGCATGAATAGAGATTTGTCTTTATTTGTGCTATGTAGAAACACCTTACCCTCGCTGCAACTATGAGAAGCGTCAGTCTACTACTCTTCTGTATGTGATGGACGCTGGCAAAAGGAATTATTGTCTTTATGAATTACGAGGCAGGTGCTACTTACGTTTTTATGGGATGGAAAATGAAGTACCATCTTCATTTAGAAATTTTCAGTTACATATGGTCTAAATAATTTCCGTTGAAATGTTAAAACTTAATTAATTTACATTTCCCTTCATAATTTCATTTAATTTTTCTGATTGTTTTTGTTTTTCATTTCTGCATTTTTTTCATCGTCTTTTGAGATTTCGAATTCACCACGAAAGAAAAATGCAAATAAAAATTAAACTGAAAATACAACACAATAGATGCAGGTGATGCTTTGATACGCTGGAGATTTAACGATTTTGTTTCACTTTTTACGAAATGGATTTTGTCATCGCTCAGAAAACATCAAACTCTCTCTCTCTCTCTCTCTCTCTCTCTCTCTCTCTCTCTCTCTCTCTCCTACTGGCATTCTTGGAAAATTGATTTAGATTTGTGTACAAAAAATGTATAAGAGTATTTGAATTCAAAGGAAAATTTTATCCTTAAAATTTTGGCATGACTGTGGGTAACCCTTAATCTCCAGTTTTAAGTTACTTATATAAGGAAATTTACAATATAAAAAATATTAAACAAAATCCTTCCACGCAATGAAATATCGTTCGCGTATGATGATGATATAATATGTATTTGGCCAGGGAACGAAAATTTAAATACCTTTTTTGGTAAATTAAATTCTTTAGTACCATCAATTCAATTCACTATGGAAGTGGAAAATGATGGTTACTTACCCTTTATGGATTGCCTAATAGACAGAGTTATTAATAGCTTTAAATACAGTGTGTACAGAAAATCCACCAATTATTTCCGCCTATGTACACTTCTATTCTGGTCAAAGCAATAAAGTTAAGAAATCAGTTTTCACATTCTCTCTCTCTCTCTCTCTCTCTCTCTCTCTCTCTCTCTCTCTATATATATATATATATATATATATATATATATATATATATATATATATATATATATATGTGTGTGTGTGTGTGTGTGTGTGTGTGTATAAATTTTTATCCTATTCAGAAGGATTGATGCACCAAAACGTACACGAACCCATAAATCCACAAGCTTCGAAAAGCCTGTCCGTTCCATAAACATGCGCCATTGCCCTACTTAAAAAGAAAAGTAAACGTTAATTAGATTGAATTTAAAACTTCTTCTTGGAGACGCAATCGGCCAAGAAAATCTGGCAGAAGTGCAAAGGCTAATGAAAATAGTTTCCACTCCTTTTGGGATAACTTTTCTATTAAACCCAGTTTTCATTTGTTCTTCCAGTGGTTGGTTGGTTTCGATTAATCGGGGCCTTGCCTTTTTTGCGCCCTTTAAATTTGATAAGGCGTTGAAGGGTATACGAAAGGACCGGTGTAGGCTTCTGCACTCATCTACCCATATAAGACGTGACGTAAACTATGGGTGACTCCTCCGAACAATCCACGCCAATGGTGCCTCATTCTTCTTTATTTGCCTATACAGACACATCGGCCGAGGAATCTACTACAGATCATTTTTATACATACACACTTGATCAGTGGGAGTAATTATTCTATTCTTAACTATAGCAACAGCCTTTCTAGGGTACGTGCTTCCTTGGGGGCAAATATCATTCTGAGGGGCTACCGTAATTACCAACCTAATATCAGCAATTCCATTCGTAGGGACAGATCTAGTAGCGCCATCTGTGGCACAAGTACGCATCCCAGTGGACTTCGGGAAAGAGTACGCTAGGTCGAGATAGACTCATTACGAGGGACAGACGACTTCATAAACTGGTTGGTCATTTTCCGGGGCTTGAAGCTCAAAGGACACTGGGCTGTAAGGCTTGGAACCCAGTCCTTTGTAACATGTACAAGTAAATGGGGAGGCTTCCTCTTTGAGATAATGACTCAGTAGCATGTTTGCCGAAGAACAAATAATTGTGCTTATGAATAAAGCTGATATAATTTAACCTTTCATTTTTCAACTGTTATCATTATTATCATTATAATTTTGATTAAATACGAAAAAAAAATTCTTGATGAAGTTTACTTCATTATTTTAGCTTCACAAGAGCTACCTTTTCAAGCATTTACCTCCTCCAGCCGGCGGTGGAATCTTAAAAGAGCAAGCAAAAAAGAAGAATAAATAAAGAAGCAGAAGAAAAGGAAAACTAATATAAAAGTTGTTGAAAGGTATTACAGTATAATTACGCCAACATTTTATAAACCGGAACTCGAACAATTCCAAAAATAGTTTTAACATGATCTCCGGAGAACAAGGAACATTCTCTCTCTCTCTCTCTCTCTCTCTCTCTCTCTCTCTCTCTCTCTCTCTCTCTCTCTCTCTCTCTGCTAAATGCACTTAAGGTACGTCAGGTGAAAGGTTCAATAAAAAAAATCTGAGTCAAAAGTAGTTTTATATTATTATTATTATTATTATTATTATTATTATTGGTCTATCACAGTCATCCTATTCAACTGGGTGGTTCTTACAGTGTGAGATTCCGGGGTGCATCCTGCCTCCTTAGGAGTCCATTACTTTTCTCACTCCGTGCGTTGTTTCTGGTAGCACACTTTTCTGCATGAGTCCTGGAGCTACTTCGGCATCTAGTTTTTCCAGATTCCTTTTCAGGGATCTTGGGATCATGTCTAGTTTTCCTATGATTATGGGTTCAATTTCCACTGGCATATCCCATATCCTTCTTATTTCGATTTTCAGGTCTTGATACTTATCAATTTTTTCTCTTTCTTTCTCATCTACTCATGGTATTGCGACATCAATGAGTAATACTTTCTTCCTGATTTTGTCAATCAACGTCATGTCTGGTCTATTGGCACGTATCACCCTATCTGTTCTGATACCATAGTCTCAGAGGATCTTTGCCTGATCGTTTTCTATCACTCCCTCAGGTTGGTGTTCGTACCACTTATTACTAGTGTTTCTTGCGTAGGCTACAGTGGAGGGCTTTTGCTACTGAATCATGCCTCTTTTTGTACTGGTTCTGTGCAAGCGCCAGACATTCACTCACTATGTGGTTTATGGTATCGTCTTTCATACTGCACTTCCTGCATTTGGGTGAGACGTTATTTCCATCTGTTGTTCTTTGGACATGTCAGGTTCTTAGGGCCTGATCTTGTGTTGCTGTTAGCATTCCTTCTGTTTCCTTCTTGAGTTCTCCCCTCTGTAGCCATTGGCAAGTTTCATCGCTGGCCAGTTCTTTATTCTGTCTCATGTACTGTCCGTGCATTGGTTTGTTGTGCCATTCCTCTGTTCTGTTTTTCATTCTCCTGTCTCTGAATATTTCTGGGTCTTTGTCTGTTTTTACCAGTCCTTTTCCCATGCACTCCTTAGCCACTTGTCTTCACTGGTTTTCAGATATTGCCCCAGTGCTCTGCTCTCAATGCTGACCCAGTCCTCTATGCTCAGTACCCCTACTGCCACTTCCTTTCATGTTATGTATAGTCTGTCCGTATTTGCTCTTGGGTGTAGTGCTTTGTGTACTGTCATGTGTTTCCTAGTTTTCTGGTCTCTGCTGCAGAGTTCAGCCTTCATCCACTACACCACTCCTGCTCTGTATATGATTACTGGTACTTCCCATAAGTTTATGGCTTTCGTCATGTTTCCGGCATTGAGTTTTAACCTGGGTATCGCCTTAAATCTCTGCATATATTCTCTCCTGATTATGTCCTTCATCTCTTGGTAATTTATATCCTCTATTTCTATTATTCCCAGGTACTTGTATCTGTCTCATCTATGTGTTTGATGCTATTCCTGTCTGGTAGCTTTATCCCTTCAGTCCTTGTAACTTTGCCTTTTTGCATGTTGACCAAGGGGCATTTTTCTATTCCAAACTCCATCCTGATGTCCCCAGATACAATCTTTACAGTCTGGATTAAGGTATCTATTTCCTTGATGCTCTTACCATATAGCTTGATGTCGTCCATGAACATCTGATGGTTAGTTCTGTTGCCTCCTTTCTTGAGTTGGTACCCAGCAGCCATCTTCTGCAGGGAATCATGGCTACTACGAAGATTAGTGGGGACAGTGAATCCTGATGTTAACCTCTCCTAGTCTTATTCCAGAGCTTGTAAGTACTGTATTTCAGTTGCACACTGTAATTTTTAGGAAGCTGATGGTGTTTTCCTCTGCCCCATATATTTTCAGGCATTTTATTAGCCAAGTGTGGTATCTTGCAGCTAATCCATGCCATGCTTAAGCTGGTTCTTTATTATTATTATTATTATTATTATTATTATTATATATATTATTATTATTATTATTATTATTGCAGTTTATACTTTCATCTTCCCTGTTTTCTTATGTAGAAGGTAGCTAGATCCATAGATTAAATAAATCAGTACATATGCACTAAAGAGAGAAAAAGAGAGAGAGAGTAGAAAGAAAACGGGCAGCATTCATCTTTTAACACACAAAAAAGGTTGCCATCTTTTATACATTTCTAACCTTTCTCTCATTGTAAATAAAAAAACTCAGAGCATTATGACAGAAGTCATGACACACCCAGGGCTAAAATGTCTCAGGGGATACTATAACTTTTATAACGCATTATTACTATACACATCATAGCCTTGTTATAAAAACGTTTCTACAACAATAAAAATTGAGCAAGACTTCCTGTTTTAAAGGTTAATTTCCTTAAAAATCATATGACAAAGAAAAAGACAACTTAAACATGAAATTATATATCATGTGTACACTGGAAGCATTGGCTACCAGAGAATGAAGACAGACTCAATGGTATATAAATTCATACTTACACATACATACATATATTCAAGCATATAGCAACGTATCACTTAAAAAAACTGTTTACCAGTGGAAGGTTAAAATTCTCCAGGTGGAGTGTGGATAAATATAAATATATCAAATTCAATGTAATTTGTATTTTTCCTAGGATATGAACCTACGTTTTCACAGATGGAGCACTCGGTGCAAAGCGCTGCGGGCTGTCTGCTGACTTTGCTGACTTAAAAAAAATGCCCAACGGGTACGCCTATGAGTTAACTTTGACTTGAGATGGGTTGGCTCATCCATTTTGTGAATCAGCCCATGTGCAGTACCACTCAACTTCATGACTGGGAGAGACTGGGACCATGAGGGGCGGTAGAGGAGGGTAAAACCTACCCAATGAAAGCATGGGTTTGTATACTAGGAAAAATACAAATTACTTTGAATTTGGTAGTTGTTCCATCGGGAATACGAACCTACGCTTTCATCGAGGGAGGCTCACTAATGGTGGGAGGCCAATTTATCCAGAGAGGAAGGTGGGTGTGCCCTGGATTGCCAGTGACGATTTATCAGTTTTTGCAAAGCTACCTCTAGGGCTCAGGTCACCAAAGAAAAAGTAACTGGGGTAGACCCTACCTGTACTCATAACACCTTCTTGTTGGGGGAGGGCATTCTTTCTCATGAGCCATTGGATAATCTCCAACTATGAAGCTGGAGGGAGCCTATTGTCTGGTGGTACCTCTTGTCGTGTTCCTGAACCAGGTCTGGGGCTTCAGGGAGCTGTCTTGGGACATCTACTAGGAAGAGGAGTACGTCTCCATACCACTCCTTCTGCGTTCACAGAGGCACTACCAATGTCATTCTGAGTCTCTGGGAGATGAAAAACCTGTTGAGGACCTTCCTCAACTGACTGAATGGTAAGAAGTCATACATGTCCATGCTGTCCTAAGGGTGTTGGAAGGTGTCTTGCAGTACTGACCTTTGGTCAGGAACTGGGGAGCATTACAGGGAGAGCTTGGTGTTCCTTGCTGTGGCAACAGATCAATCGTTGGTCCCTGCTACAGTTCCAACGAGTCCGCCACCACTCTGCTTAGTAGGTTGGCAATGATGTTTCTCCTGCCTGGAATGTACCTGGCAAGATGGTCCAGACTCTGGGACTCTGAACAATCATGTATCTCCACTGCCAGGTCATTCAGCTCCAGGGAGAAAGTACCCCTTGCATGTTTATGTAGGCAACCACCATAGTGTTGTTGCTCATGGCGACTGTCGATTTTTCTGCAAGTTTCTCCTGAAAGCATTGGAACACCAGCCAGACTGTTCACATCTCCAACAGGCTGATATGTTCCTCCCTCTCTGCAGGTCCCAACATTCCTGGAAACACACTCTCCAGATGCACACCCCACCCCTTCGGGATGCGTCTGAGAACACCAGCATCTCTGGTGTGGGTCAGATGAGTGGTGCTCCCTGCAGGTGGTTCGTGGGGTCTCTCCACCACCTCACGTCCTCAACCCTGACCATCATCTCAGTTGGCTGCAATGGGGGTTTTCGTGACTTCTTCCATGTTGTCTTCAACTGACACTGGAGGGATCTGATGTTCACCCTCTCTCTGGGGACTAATTTTTCCAGGGGGACAAGATGTCCTATTATGACCTGCCATTGTAATGCTGGTTGTTGGGGGTAAACAAGAATGCAAGGATCAGCCAGTTGTCAAGTATCTCCACCGTCTTATCCCCTTTGTGTATGCATCCACCAAGACTAGCTGGAAAACCTGAGTGACGTCTTGTGGCATTGACGCTGCCAGTCCAAAGCAACTGGCTTTAAACTGGTAGACTATTCCCTGGGAGATGAACCATAAGCAATTCCATGATATCTTGTAGATGGGGAGGTGGAGGTAAGCATCCTGCAGGCCTATGGACACCATATAATCATTCTCCCTGGTGGACGCCGAGACTGACTAGGTCTATACGGAGAAGGACATCTGCTGGAGGTAGAGAGTCAGGGTGGACAAGTCTATGACCAGCCACCAACCTCCCAATGCCTTCTCCACTAGGAAAAGGCAGCTGTAAAAACCTGGTGAGTGGTCATCCACTGTCTCCACTGCCTCCTTCTTGAGCATGGTCTCCACCTCCTGTTTCAGTGTTTTCCCCCCCTAGGCAAGACTATATTGAAGGAGAGGAAGGAGAACAGAGTCTGGGAGAGAGGGAAAGGTGTTGCCCAAAAGGGCAGTCTGTATCCCCGTCTGAGGACACACACTGCCCACTCCTCCACCCCATATTGCTGCCTGGTCCGCCACTTGGCTGCTACACACCCCCTAACTTGTGGCAGCTTGGACGGAGGGGAGCTGCTGACGTCTCACATGGAGCCTCCCCTCTTCCCAGTCCTGTTCCTGCAGCGACCATGAGAGGGCTGGGAGCTACAAAAGGACTGGCTGGCATCTGACACCTTGTTCCATCATTGGGTTAGGCTCAGACATCAGAACCTGTGCTGGGGGGAAGACTGACTACTGGAGGAGGCGAGTCCATGCTGTAGGGGGAATCTACTTGCAGCTCCTGGGGGAAGGGGTGCTGGAGGACTGCAAGAACAGGGAGTCCCACAAGTCTTCCCTCTTGATGTCTATAACCTGATGAATTGAGTACAGAGGGCAATAGAAGAGTGAGTTGAGCAGGGGGCTGTTCCAGAGGCTAAGCCAACTCTCCTTCTCTTAAGGATGGCACTGTTCCAAAGGTGAACAACTTGTTTGGCTGTGTATGAGAGGGCTCTCCCTTCTCTGGAGGGATGACTTCTTTCAATTTCTTGATCACGCTCCCTGACATCTACCCAGCCAGGAGATGGATGGCAAGGACGTAACTAACATCACTTTGAATGTCCCCATCTTGGTGCTACTGAGATGGGTTGGTCTGCTGCTTGAAACACTGAAACACACCAAAGGGGGGTTGCCCGCAAGTCTGCAAATGTTTGGGTCGAAAGTCCTTGGTACAGCGAAGGAATCCTCAAGAACGTAGTATCTGGCCTGCCTTGGGAGTGGAGGGAGAGGGGATTTATCCAACCCTCATGCCACTAGTAAGATCTACAACCCTGCAACTAGAGAGTCCACCTCCTGCGTGACTCCATTGATCAAGGGAGACCAAGGGAACAGCACTGATTAGCATGTCTCTTACGGGGGTTTCAGCTTCCTGTTCCAGGTAAGAAAGTGGGGCTGGATCCCCTGGTTCTGCCGAGTGAATTTGACACATCCTTTCTCCTACTCCAGGACTTCCAAATGTAAGGGATCGTTGGCTCAATCTCTATCATGGGAGTTCCCCGCGGTCTCTGCCCTGACATCCCTTCTGGAGATAGCCAAATTGCTCAATGAAGGGTCTTGGGGCACTGCACTGCTAAACCCTCCACTGTTGTTATAGCTTCTGTCCTTGGTCCTGCCTGTGGGGTGTACCTCCAGCAGGACATACTGTGGAGAGGACTAGTCTTGCCTGTCACTGCTCTATGTTGAAGAATGGTACTTGGAGGACTGCCGACAGGAATGGGGAGAAACCTTATACTTATTCTTGCCAGACGCATTACGTCTTCTGGTTGATCTACTCCGGGACCGGGATGGGGTATCTCCACTGATGGAATGACTAACAGAGCTACCTCTTTTCTGACACTGAGGGGACCGGCCATTGCTGCTTGCTCGTGATCCACTCCTCCTCAAGTTGTTCTGTCTTGTTGTCCTGCTGCCGCTACAGGATGAGACGCTCCTACTGCTGTTCCCCTGTGCTGATCTCTGTCTCTGTCTTCCACACTAAAAAACCAATTTTACACTACATAACACTAAAGCACAGGTATTAAGAGGGCAGGCTCCTCCAGCAAATCCAAAGAAAGGGTACGAAAACGACACACAAAAGAAAATCTTAACTGTGTAAGACGTAGGTCAGCAACAACTGTCTACCAAGACAGCTGAGAACAAAATGGGCGAGCTAACCCAGCTCAGGCCATAGGTAACTCATAGGCCGACCTGTTAGGCATTAGGTTTTACTCAAGTCAGCAGATGCAGTGCAATCTGAGCTGATTACTTCATCTGTGAAAGCATAAGTTTATATTCCTTTCAGAACAAATAAAAATAGTATATATATATATATATATATATATATATATATATATATATATATATATATATATATATATATATACTGTATACACATACACTGTATATAAGTATGTCTGTGTGCTTGTGTGAATGTGTGACTTTTGTCAATTATACATGCATGACTTTTTTTATTATTCAGAAATATTGTCACAAGTATTATTTAATACTGAATTTACTATACTCTAGGAATAATTCAAACCCATGATTATACAGTAAATATATATGTGTATATATAATATATATACACATATATTTATATATATATTTATATGTGTGTACGTGTGAGCAAAAATACTTCCCCCAGTAAAACGATGGAAACTGCCAAAAGAATTTGCCCCTTATTTATCAGTACTAAGAGTAATTGCCGGAAGAATAAAGAACCAATTTATATCACCTAATATTTCAAGATTTCTCTCTCGCAATATCCTGAATTACTTCAGGCCGTTCCAGGAAATTCGGTTTCCAGTGATCGTGATGTAAGGTTTTCCATGAATCTTTCGGCTACACGTATCTGCTTTCCATTGAAATGCATAGAGTCATTTATCTCATGCAAGTGTATTTTTATTTAGCAGTTCGGGGAGAGAGAGAGAGAGAGAGAGAGAGAGAGAGAGAGAGAGAGAGAGAGAGAGAGAGAGAGAGAGAGAGAGAGAGAGACTGAGTAACAGACAGCTAAACAAATGAACAGACAGAGGTTCTACGATTAATTTCCATGCACTTAGTGGATGCACTAAGTGAAGATGTTTATGATGTAATTTCTAGTCTTAAACACAATGAAATAAATAAAAGCGAGGAATAAACGTTAAATATCATAACAAAAAGCACGAGTCTCAAAAAATAGCATGTGCTTAATCGCTATGCATTAACAAAGATGAATATCTCACGATGATTTGAAATAATTTTTTAATCATCCCAAAGTTAAAAATCAATCGCCGTAAAATTGATCATATGATTATTGGTTCAGGTCAGGTAGCATTTTTAGTGGAAAAATTAATAAGTTTCTTCTGTTTGGCAGAAATATTCCTCATGGGTGACAAAACAAATATCTGAAAAGTTCCCCTCCGTAAGGGGGGTGTAACCCCCTTTTATGGTGGGGAAAACCCACCCTTCGGAGGGTAGCTTTCCGCATATTCACCGGTTTTCCCCCAAAACGGTCCGCCGTTACGGATAAAAGGTATAGGGACAAGAAAAATAAAGAATTAAATTTTGCACAGGTTCATCTTCATGTTTTTTTGCTCTAAATATTATAGTTTCGACGCAAATGAGCCCGAAAGTAGAGGACATTTTTTGCCGAAATGTAAAAATATGCATTTCGGCCTCATATCCCGTTCAATTACTCTTAAACCACTCATTTCTTGTAAAAATGCTATATAGATGACATTGCAGAATGAAGATTCCTCTTTCATTTAGTGTCTTTATTTTCCTCTAAATATTAAATTAATGACGCAAAAGAAACAAACAAACAAGAAATTGTAAATTCCTTGAAATGCATATCTATTTATTTCACATCAAAAGGTATACAACGAAAAAACCTGTAAATAAAATTATACTTTGCACATTTTTATTTCTTAATAGGTGATTATAATGTTTTTTTTTTCAGAGATGAAAGGGATGATTTTCATAAGTGAATAAGTTAAAAATTTACCATGGCGTCAAGAGATGAAATGTGTTTTTGCTGCCATAAGACATTAAGTGAAGGTGAAATTGTGAAAGTGCAACAAGGCATCCATAATTTGAGGCGCGTTAGTGAAATCCGAAAAGACGTTAATTTAAAAATACTACAGAATGTTCACACTATTAAAGTGCACAAGATATGTAGGCGTGAATATATAAAAGAGAAGAATATAGCCAGAGATGTAAGAAAGACAAGTAAAAATTCACCAGAAACACAACTGTCCTTGAGATCAGAGGAAAATTTAATTTCAAAGGTAACTGCTTGTTCTGTGGTGATGTGTGATATTGCTTCAAAAAAGGAATGTGCACAAACGCAAAACAATTTAGGAAGTTCGAGTTCTGCAATTAAAAAAGAAAATTTCAGACTTTGCTAAACAAAGAAAATATGAGTGGGGTGAGAAAATATTCAAACGACCTAACAGTGTCATATGTCTTGTTGCTGAAGAAGCACGTTATCTTGAAGTGTGTTACACAAGGTTCTTTCTTTTTTTTTTTTTTTTTTGCACGACATCATCATCTTTGAAAAGAGGGCGTCCAAAGGATGAATACATTGACAGCGTTTTTGAAAAAATGTGTAAGTACATTGAGGATTCTGAGGAAAGTCAATTCACTTTACATGATTTAATGAGAAATCTTGAAGAAAATATGCCAGAAAGCTCATCAGTACCAGAAAAAAACATTGAAAACTGAGTTAATTAACGCATATGAAGACCAAGTAATGCTTCTTTCAAATGAAAAAAAGACCAATAGTAGTTTGTTTCCGTGGCTCTGGGCTTGATCAATACCTGGTATAGAGAGAGAAAAAAGTGAAGATGAAAGACTAAGAATTGTAAAAACTGCAGCACAATATCCACATGTTACGGACTTAATGAAGAATGCTGAAGATGCAGTTCCTGAAACATTGTATTTTTAGACCTCGTTATTCAGAAGGATAGAAATAGTTAAAAGGAAGAACTAACAAAGACATGTACAGCAATTGCCCATGCAATAATTGCTGCAACGCGTCCAAGATCATTTTTGTCTTGTGTATTGCTTGGTTTGGCTGTGTATTTATTTAGGAAACCTGGCTCTAAAACCACCGTCAACACAGTATCACACTTGGGATTTTGTTCGGCATATAATGATGTCGCACTGTTTGAGTCGTCTGCTACAAATTCTTGAAAACCAGATGTAGAAGTAGATTCATTTTGTCAATATGTTTTTGATAACGCTGATCTTAATATTAAAACCTTAGCTGGCAAAGGAACTTTTCATTCAATGGGTGGAATAGTGCATAACTCCATCAAGAACTGTGCAAACTCAAGAAATCAATAAACTGCAAAGCATTCCATCTCAAACGAGATCGCAGCAGCTGGGCAAATTCAAATAAAAGAGTATGCAAGAAAACAAAAAGGTCTGAATACCTTAAAACTGAAAATTTTGTCTGACAGTGAAGCTGTACAATGTGTTTCAACTCCAGCACCAGAGGATGTTTTGTGGCTGTACGGAAAATTTCTCCAAACCCAGTCCATTCACTCATGGCAAGGTTTCATGGACACTATAACACATACTCATTCTTCTGATAAGTCAAAAATTCTTGCAATGCCTTTCATTAGACCACCGCCAACTGAGTGCAATACAGTGCCAAGTGCTTCAAGCTATGCTGCAGAGGAAACAAAAAATCGAAGCAAGGGACGTGCTTTGTCACTTTTGCCAGCCACTCTACATCAAACCCAGGGATACAGTTTCTTCAAGTCCAGAGGGTGAACTTAGCGATGTAATTGTAAGGCTACGAGGATTTCATCTCCTTGTGTCTTATCTCGGGTCCATTGGATACATAATGTAGGGCAGTGGGATTTCAGAACTATGGTCAACCGTGTAAGGTTCTTCAAGAAGTTGCTACTGAAGATAGTGACAAACAGCATGTAACAAGTTCTTTCGTCATTCAAGACCCATCCTCCATCGTTCAGTGCAGCTGAAAGTGATGATGTTCTCAAAAGAATCCAACTAAAGAGGAATCTTCACTTTAAAATGTCATCTATATTGTATTTTAACGAAAAATTAGAAGTTTAAGAGTTACTGAACGAAATATACGAGTGAAATTCATTTTTTTACATTTCGGCGAAAATGCGTCCCTTTAACTTCGGGCTCACTTGCGTCGAAATTATAATATTTAGAGCAAAAAGACATAGAGATGAGCTTGTGTAGAATTTAATTCTTTATTTTTCTTGTCCCTATACCTTTTATCCGTGTGGCGTACTGCTTTGGGGAAAAATCGGTAAATATGCGGAGAGCTTCCCTCTCAAGGGGGGTTTCCCCCCAAAAAAGGGGTCGTATCCCCCTTACGGAGGGGAACTCGTTAAATCTTTGTCTTAGGATCCTTGAGGAGCATTCTGCCCAATAGAAAAAACTTACTATTTTTACCCCTTTTCGGCCTTTTTTCGTCTAATTTGCCTGGACTATATCACCTTAAAGCACGGAAACGCGCCCTCACACACACACACACACACATACATACACATACGCTAAATACATACATACATACATACATACATATATATATATATATATATATATATATATATATATATATATATATATATATATATATATATATATATATATATATAAAAGCGAATCCCAGGGAAAACGACAGGCAGTAATGAACTTCTGCCTGTCATTTTCCTGTGGGATTCGCATATACACTGAAGTCATGTGCAGCTACTGTGATTTATATATATATATATATATATATATATATATATATATATATATATATATATATATATATATATATATATATATATATATATATATATATATATATATATATATATATATATTGTATATATTAGAGTTGCATGTACAGTATATGCTTGTGAATTTCTTGTATAATCAAGTGAGATTGCATGCAGCTGCGTTAATGTTTTCCGTCCCCGAAATAAATAAATATATAAATATATATATATATATATATATATATATATATATATATATATATATATCAAGAATTCTCAGTATACGCACTGTTCAATAGCAAAATAAGTATAAAGTACTTATACAACACCAACTATTAGGCAAAAATACACATTGCTCCCCGTATACATTAAAAGGATTACAGGAATATAATACAATGAGAAACTGCAGGTGCAATTCATCAGGAATCTAGTACAGAGATATTTTACATTTTATGAAATTTTCCGTTCACTTGATGCACTATTGTGACAGAATGAGGATTCTCACTACTATATCATTAAATAATATTTGTATTAATATTTACACATTTTCTTGTTATTTCTAATTACCCCAATATACCCTAGTTTTCGGACTGATTTTTAAATGAACTATTTAGACAAAGCATAGTTTGTTCCTATAAAGAATGAAAGAAGTGGTCCAGTATCTCTTCAAATACCTGAATGGACTTAGTTTCTTTCTGGTTGTTCAGTAAACGCTTGTTACGTATGCTGTACGTAGATACAAGGTCTCCTCTAACCACGAAAGCCTATTCTGATTTTTAAATCACGACCATGAATCACCTTTAAAAACGCACATAAACTATGTATGTATGTACGTATGTATTTATATGTGTATATATATACACACGCACGCACGCACACACATATATATAAATTTTTATCACATCAAAATGATATTTTATTATTCACAAACGTTTAGCTATAAACTTCGTTAAATATCCAATTCGCTCTACTTCGGGAGTACCACCCAGACAGACAGCTAAGGCTTTTGTATAGTGTGCACATGTAGAAAGCGTGAATTTTTAGCACGAACTTATCTGTCTATTTAGATGCACGATCATGTACTTAACTTCATATAAATACGTAACCGCACACACACACAAATAAGTATTCAGTACCACTATAACGAACCAGGCAAATGCAAACACAAACATAGCGAAGCCAAACAGCCAGACCAAGAAGTAAGAGAAAAATGAACACCAATTCGGGACAAAAGGAACAAATGTTTCCCAAACAACCCGTTCTAATGTAAAATAAACAAGAAAAGAGGAAAGCAGTCGGAAATTTTACCTTCCAAAACGACAAACATGGAGGGAAGTAAAAGCTTTGCTGTTTTGCACTATTTTGACTTTTCTTGTTGAATATAATCCAATATAAAACAATTGCGCGTTTTTGGAGCTACGATAAAAACGATTATCATGCACACAAGCGTTATATATATATATATATATATATATATATATATATATATATATATATATATATATATATATGTATATATATATATATATATATACTTGTGTGTATGAATGTATATGCATATATACATATATATGTATGTGTGTATATGTATATATATATATATATATTATATATATATATATATAGCTCGTATATATATATATATATATATATATATATATATATATATATATATATATATATATATATATATATATGTATGTATGTATATTTCCTCACTGATTCCGGAATGCCTACACTTACCGACATCAACTAATTTTCCTTTCACCACCCGCTGTACTTATGTCATCGACGACGGATAAACTTTCGCTTTCATCATACGTCTATTCAGTCAGTCCATTGAAAAGTGACTGAAGCCGTTGTGGCGCTGAGAATGCTGTACATAAGCTAGTCTTAAGAAGCGCCAGTTATTTTGGCATGTAAATCTACCATGGGGCAAAAGAAAAGTACGTTCAGTGGAGAATGGTACACTCCTTGCTAAGAGGAAAGCCTAGAAATAGCAGATGCGCCTTTTAAACAAGGCCAACTGAAGTAGCATCGATGAATAAGTCAAATTTCACAAGATTTCTACAGCAGTGATGGTAAGGAATACTACCGAGATATTGCTGTTCTGTGAAATACCAGTTGATTCAGGTACATTTCTTGCCGCTTTCCAAGGTACGAAAAATTCCTATAACTGGGAAAATTCTTCTTAGGTATTGCAAGCTGCGCTAACATTCCTGTACGATGCAATGAAACAGAAAATAATATTTTTGTTGCTCTGTGTGGTGTGAATGGCAAATGTCTTTTTCGGGTTTACAACACTCATGGCGCCAGATGGGTAGAACCTTCTGGTTCTCAGCAAGTACTTTAAGTATCAGTTTACTAACCGCATGACGTTTACTTGGATAAAATTGACGTTGGTACCGCTGGGTCAACTGGCGCGTGGCTGGTCCGGGATCGAAATATGGACACATACACACACACACACATATGTGAGTGTGTGTGTGTATGTGTCGAGAATATTCCCCGTGGATGGGCCTAGTGAAGCTGAGCTTTAAATTTCGAAGAGAGAAATCCTTGATAGCATAAAGGTTATTAAACTTTTCTAATGTCAGAAACAGTGGAACTTTCGTTAATCTTGCAAAATTATCTTTTTAACAATATATGGCTAAAAATTTCCTTTTAGATGTACGAAAGGGAAATGGTCTGTGAGCACAGTTAATTATTATTATAATAACTCCAAAAAAGTTACGTCAATTTCGTCAATATCTACCTGTTTATGGGCTGAAAATACATGCACTCTGCTGGTAATGTTACGTTAATATTCCTGAAATATTGGACTAATTAGACTAATTAGCTGGGAGCGCTTATTTTGATAAAAGAGGGCTGAAAAAAGCTCCCTTTCCATGACGGAGGGTTTTGTTTACAAACTGGAGTTTAGCACGTCTTGAAGATCTAAACAGCTTCATAAAACCGGGATGTAACAAATTATATCTTTAATATGAAAAATGCTTAGCGAGTTTTAAAAATTCTTTTATTACTTTTTCACAATTACGGATAAACTTTTTCTAGGCTTTATGGATCTCGCTGTAATTTGGTAGTCAACATCAACAACGTAGCTGGATTATATAATTTATCCAGTTTTAGGATCTTATGCTGATTCTGAATGCTAAGCAGATCTGGTGGATAATCATAAGTGCTGGCGCTGGTGCAGGTGTTCGCTTTCTGAGTGCATCCTGGAATTTGCCAGTAAAGCTACTTTTGTTGTTCCTACTTCTCTTATCTGCAGCTACTTTTCAAGTCTGCTGCTGCTTTTTTTCTGTGGTGAAAAAAGTAGCCATTCTGCCGATGTTTCTGATTTGAGACAATTTTCTTTTCTTATCGTCCTTCCTCTTTTCTTCGGCATAGGCTAAATACGGACCCTAGGTTACATGTCCTGCCGGCCTCTGCATCGTAAACTAATTTTTCTTACGCTTTCTTTAGCTAAATTTATTTTATTCTATTTTGTTTCATATATATATATATATATATATATATATATATATATATATATATATATATATATATATATATATATATATATATATATATATATATATATATATATATACATTCATTTATTCTTCTCTCTTTGGTAATTCCTTTCAGCTACAAGTGTTCCCATTTCGTATGATAATATTCCAACAATTTTGTGTACAATTTTTTACTTTCAATTTTCTGTGTTGATGGTAACTGCTCATCACTCTTGTTTGGCAGAACGCCTTATTATTATCATTTTTGTTTCTCTACGGTAGTTTTCCTCATTACCTCGGTTTCTCTGCCATCATTTCACTCCCAAGTCCCCTGGGATACAAGTTTCCTAGAAGAGATTACAAAGGCAGCGGCGCATCTCCTTTAGTCTGAGTAACAACGGGAGGCGCCCTGTCCCTTTCCTGAGCGGGCACCTTATTTAATGAACCTCACAATTTATTGTGTTTTTCATCATTGTCTCGCCTTTCCATCTCCATTCTTTCTCTGAAATTTTAATGACATTTTAATGCCGCAATACCAGACGAGTAATAGCACTTGATTGATATTCTCAAAGATAGATTTTTTATTCGGTATTCTGAAGATGAAATAATGGCGCAATTCTAAATGGTCATTGCAAAGCTGATTGATAGTCTTGTAAATGACAATCTGCTTCCTTTTTGGAAATTTTAATGATGCCTTATTGACGGAATAGTCAGTAGCAATTCCACAGTTTTAATGATATTTTTTAAATTAAAAATTTTTACTTTAGAGTTACAGTAAAGCTTTACTGACACAATACTGAACACTAACGGTACATTTGATATATATTTTTTGCTAATTATTTTTCGCCCTGCAACTGCACAGCCGATTGATATTTTTGGAAATCCCAAAGGCGTGGATAAGCGATAATTTTACTGACATGGTTGTTGTACCTGTTAACATCTTTTGATTAATAACTAAATTTCACTTCAATTTCACAGAAATTTTGCCATAGCTGATTGTACCAGAATTGCGACATGACCTTCCCAAAGTTCATACGTAAAAAGCGTGCCATTCATTATGTTTTGATTACTGAAGATATTAAATGGTCTGATTAACATAGCAATAAATAAATATTTGGGGAGAATTTCTTCCTCCAAAATTATCAATCTATGCAACGGATATGACTAAAAACATCGAAGCATTCAGACATATAAAGAGAGTGACGACTGAATAGGAGTTGTGCAATCTGTTCCTACATTGGCTTTCTCGCAATATCGAGACTAATCATGGCCTGCATTAGATCTATATGTATAGCTAGCTTCATCGTGGTCTGTAATCACTTTCGTTAACGGTTTTCTTCCCTCCTTTTTTTTTTTTTTTTATTTTGATAAACCCAAAAAGAAAAAGGAAGAATTTGAGAAGTATTTTGATAACAAAATAAAGAAATTTTAAAAATTATATATATACATATATATATATATATATATATATATATATATATATATGTATGTATATATATAATATATATATATATATATATATATATATATATATATATATATATATATATATATATATATATATAAAGCATGGCTCATCCAAGCGTGAAGTTATAACGGTAATACGCAGTTCCTGCATAAAATGAACGTCGTGTTTCACCATGCTACCTTGGTCGCTCTAATACCTTCCAATCTACTCTGCCCCCCAGCAGCAACATCCGGCACAGCGTACGCACCCGAAAGACAACATTTTATTCTCCTTTCATATTGCTCTCTGGAGCCTGAATCTTTTCACAAGACATCTGGGACGCCAGAATTTATTGTCGTCGGAAAATCTTCCCAGCCACGTGGCAGTTACGAGCAAGCGTTGTGAGAGAATTTAGGATGCAAGGCATTATTTGTAAGAGAACTTTTATGAATTCAATATTGAGATTTTGAGTTTCAGTTTACTTTGCCATCAGATCTCACGCAATGATACTGATTTCAAGCAGAAATAAAGGCGAGCTAAGGTCAAATCCTTTGTCTTCAACAGCACAAAAAAAAAAAAAAACCTAGAACTTGAAACATACCTTAGCGGTTAGTGCAGATGAAAAATGGATCATAACGATACACAAAGCGGGCAGATTCATTCAGCTGAAAATTTTTTTTTTATATATATATATATATATATATATATATATATATATATATATATATTATATATATACTATGTGTGTGTAAATATATATATATATATATATATATATATATATATATATATATATATATATATATATATATTATATATATATATATATACGACGGAGAGAGCATACTCAGACCGATTTAGAAGGATATAAATTACGGAAGCTAGTAACACAACTGTACAACAACAACAACGACAATAATAATAATAATAATAATCATAATAACACAGTTGCTATAGTTTCTGCTAAAAGTATATTCAAATATTTTTCCCCGTAATGTTCTAGTTTTTAATTTTGACGTTTTTTCTTATCTTTCCAAATATGTACTTGCATCCATAATCATCGCCGCAACTACCCTTTGAATAGCTCTCTCTCTCTCTCTCTCTCTCTCTCTCTCTCTCTCTCTATATATATATATATATATATATATATATATATAAATAATATAAATATATATGTATATATATACATATATATTTATAATTATATATATACAGTATATATATGTATATATATATATATATATATATATATATATATATATATATATATATATATATATATATATATTAATATATATATTATATATAAGTATATATGTGTATGCATATATATTTATGTGTGTGTGTGTGCACACAACCGCCTTTCCCCTTTTAAAGATTTAAAGGTTGTTCATGAGCAGTAGAAGTGAAGTAAAAGTCATTGTACTTTTTCACAATATCCTAAAGACCATACATATACTATGGCCAGAGCCTAAGCTAAGACCAAAAAGAACCGTTTAGTGGCTGCAGACGAATCAGCGGTAGGATCTACACTGTAAAAAGTTAAAGGTACAGAAAGGGTATAACGATGGAGCTGAGGTATATCTACAAGGTAAAACACCCCAAGGCTCAAAAATACCCCTCTGCATCAGGAGGCAGGGTATTTTTTGTGAATAATATACCCTCTATTACACTTTGTCTCAAAATGGGCTTGTTAAGTTAATGTGATCATGTCATGAAATGAACTTTTACTCTGTATTAAATCACCACATTGTTACACTGATAGTGTAATGCACCAAAAAAGTTACTAAAAACATATTGGTTTTGAGTTATGGATAGTTTTGAAGCAAGAATTCCTACTACAAAATGCAGTACTTGGCAATTTATATTGTTGCCACGAGTCCCTTGATTACACAACCAGTTATAATATATACATCCATATATATACATACATACATATATATATATATATATATATATATATATATATATATATATATATATGTTTGTGTGTGTGTGTGTTACACAGACATACGCATATGGCAGTGTAATATGTTCGTTGTCCCGTAATTGCGCATGTTGCTGCGCGCCGCGACTCGGGAGCCCGGGAAATTTCAATGGTGTGCTATGCAGTGTAGATAAGGTGCTGTGTGATGTAACGCTGTTTTAATTGTGGCCTCTAAGCAGTAATTAATCGTTATCAGGAATATAATATCTACACTATAAAAATATTTTCATTGCCATGTCATCGTGAGAAATTACTCTCACAACGATTTTTTTCAATATTTTGTGTATTCACTTGTTTCCATATTATCCATCTCTTTCTATAGAGTTATTAGTAGCTAATGTCAGTGAAATCTTCCCACCTGCCCAGTTAAGGCGCTCTCACACTATATAGCAATATTTCCGTTGACTTTTGAATTTGACGTCAACTTTTAATGTTTTGACGACGACTTTTAGTGTCGTCGTCACGAATTTTGAAAGCGATAACGATCGAATTCAACCCACCTCTCCTCTACTCTACTCTACCGTCGACTTTATCGTTTGTTTACATGTGGGAGGGAGGGCGCGCATTTCAAGTTCATCAGAGCAGTTTTGGTAGAAGATTTGAGGGGGAGACGGTGCTTATGGGACCGCAAGCATGATAGTTCTATGAAAAAGGTCTCAAGATGAAGAATTACGAAGAAATCACCATGCGACTCGGGGAAAAGTTTCGGAACTTGCTGACCTTCATACAGGTAAGTCTGCTGCTACTCTATATCTGGAATATCAGATTGTCTTATAGCCTAGGTCTACTCTCGTTGTGCTATCATGTGTGCATTATCAAATTACATAAACACAAATCTGTGATATTTTAGTGCTTCTCTAGCTTCATTTAGGCTAGTAGCTATACTAGGCTACAGAACCTGACTCTGGTTAGGCTACAGAACCTGACTCTGGTTAGGCTACAGAACCTGACTCTGGCTAGGCTACAGAACCGGACTCTGGCTAGGCTACAGAACCTGACTCTGGCTAGGCTACAGAACCGGACACTGGCTAGGCTACAGAACCGGACTCTGGCTAGGCTACAGAACCGGACTCTGGGTAGGCTACAGAACCTGACTCTGGGCAGGCTACAGAACCTGACTCTGGCTAGGCTAGAACCGGACTCTGGGTAGGCTACAGAACCGGACTCTGGCTAGGCTACAGAACCTGACTCTGGCTAGGCTACAGAACCGGACTCTGGCTAGGCTACAGAACCGGACTCTGGCTAGGCTACAGAACCTGACTCTGGCTAGGCTACAGAACCGGACTCTGGCTAGGCTACAGAACCTGACTCTGGGCAGGCTACAGAACCTGACTCTGGCTAGGCTACAGAACCGGACTCTGGCTAGGCTACAGAACCTGACTCTGGCTAGGCTCCAGAACCTGACTCTGGGTAGGCTACAGAACCTGACTCTGGCTAGGCTACAGAACCGGACTCTGGCTAGGCTACAGAACCTGACTCTGGCTAGGCTACAGAACCGGACTCTGGCTAGGCTACAGAACCGGACTCTGGGTAGGCTACAGAACCGGACTCTGGGCAGGCTACAGAACCTGACTCTGGCTAGGCTACAGAACCTGACTCTGGGTAGGCTACAGAACCGGACTCTGGCTAGGCTACAGAACCTGACTCAGGTTGTGTAAAATAAAGTTAGGACTATTCTATTTTTCAGCGGCAATGCTATGCCTAGACCTATAGGCTGGTCTAGAAGTAAGCTATTCCTAGCCTAGTTTGAACTACTGCCGACTGTATACTAATTAGCCTAGAGAGCTTGGGTTATCCTAACCTAATTTTTCACACTTCACCTAAGATTTTAAATGTGTAGGCAAGTCTGCAACCCATGCCCTGAAAGAGGACATCATGCTAACCTAGCATGAAACATTTAATAATTTCTGTAAAAATATTTAGTTCATTAGTTAATAATTTTTATATCAAGCTAAATATATGTTTTTCCCCTTTCAGATCAAGTGTGGGCAAAATTTAGTAATTTGAAGGGATACTTCATCCATGAATATAAAAAAATTCAAGCTGCTCCAAGTGGTTCATGTGGTAAACCAAGCTCCAAGTGGGAATTGTTTGATTTGATGTCTTTTTTACATGATACAGTGGCTTCACAACCTACATATTCCAGTGACATTAATGAACAAGTAAGAGTATATACATATGTGTATTACATTATTTACATAGCAGTTTAATAATAGGTATAATTACTTGGCATTTAAGAATCAAATTTGCACAATAAACCTGCTGTAGGCCCAGGTAAGCAAAAGTGTAAGGTTAGGTCAGTAAGGTCAATAGAAAAATCTAATATTTTAAGTTAAGTAAAGGGAATTATGCTTGTCCTTCCATAATCTTAAATTATCAGAATTACTAATGCATCATTACCTAAAACTGATCCATTATACAGCAGTTTATGTTAACATATTCATAGTAGAGTAATATTATATATATTTTTTTTATTTACAGGTAAATCCTATAGATATAATCCTCTAGTTATTGAGGTTACTCAAAACACTTTTGATGAATTTCAAATTGGAGAGTCAAGTACGGGTTCTTTAACTCAACCTGTGTCCCCCAGCTTTGACCTTTAATGGAAGTTCTGATCGTTCTGTTGCACCAGCAACTTCCGCAACTTCATCTCTACAGAACCAAAAAGCAAGTAACAGTAGTAAGAAGAGGAAGCTACAAAATTCATTTGAGGAAGAATGCTTGCAAACCCTCAAAGAATTGGGCAACACCAGTACGCCTAATGACCTAGGTGTCAGTGTGGGAAAAACAGTTGAGGTTTGGATAAGGTCCCTACTAGTAAATGGACAAAAGGTTGCAGCAGCTAGGATTTCCCAAGTCGTCCTGGAAACTGAGCGGGAATATGGCTTACCTGATGATAAAGTAGGTTAACAGTAGTTATCAATTTGGTGCTAAATTCTGTCAGTATTTAATCTCTGGTGCTAATTTGAATTTCAAATACATGATCTGTAAGACCTCAGGCTTTCTAGTCTAATCAAGTTCCTGTAGCTGTAAACATTTTGTATACAATAAAGTTCAGTCTAATCAAGATTGATGTCATGCAGCTTTAAACATTTTCTATGTAATAAAGTTGATTAAAGCAATTTCAGGGTTTGTTTCTCCAGGTATCGCAGGGTACATATTTAAATTCCACATCGCTCTTCATAACTTTCTTATAAGTACTGAGGAGTAAATAATAGCAATTGAACAAATAATGAATTTTATTTTAAGATTACTGTATATACAAATGCAAATATTCAAAGGCATATGGGAGAAAATGTCCACTAGTGCATATAGGCTCGTTCATCTTGGAGTGGTACTGCCCTTCATTATTAAAGTAATAATCCATTAATGTGTTCCTTACATTTTGGGCATCACTGGTACTACGTCCGCCATGTCCAGGACTACTATCCAAACCACTGTTTGATAAACCTCTCTCTTATTTCAGGGGGTGCATACAAATTCTTAGATTGTGCACGGATAAAATTATGTAAAACCACTATAGCAAACAAAATGTCCTTTACATTGTTTGGACAAGTTTGGATAGGTTTTGATAACACCTTAAATACTACTGAATGATACCAAAGGCATTTTCTGATGTGCGCCTTGCTCTTGACAACCTATAATTGAATATAGTTTTTACTTTGTTTAATTCCCTTCCTGGGAAAGGTTTCATCAAATAGGGCTTAATTGGGAATGCCTCATCACCAACAATGACATATGGGCTTTGCTTATCAGTGAAAGGTAAGCAACATGATGATGGGATATTTAAAACTTCACTATCTATTGCTTCCTTTAGGCTACACCTATCCCAAACCCCACCGTCGCTGGCTCTTCCATTAGCACCTATATTTACATACAGGAACTTATAAGATGCATCAACTAATGCCATCATGATCATACTAAAATGACCTTTATAATCATGGAAACCTGCACCAGAATGTGGGGGCTTTGCATTTAGCACCCTTTTCCATCTAGTGCCCCTATGCAATTTGGAAAATTCCATTGCTGGAAATAATGCAGAGCAATTTCATTCCATTCTCAGGAGTTGATGGAAGTTTTAAATATTTTGTTTTCATTATGTTGTATATGGCTCTGCATGTCTCTGGTATGAGGATGAAACCAGATTATGGCTAATCCTAAATTGATACGCAAGGGAAACTTGTGATTCTCCTGAAATGAGAGAAAATTCCCTTAGCAATAGTATAAATATATATATTCCTAATGTACATACTGTAAACCTTGCATTTTTGCCTTGACATATTGTACTACAGCTTATCTGGAATTATCAGTTAATTAATAACCATACTGTCATCAACTATAAAGTTTAAAATATAATAGTGCAACCACAAAATTTACTTTTTTTATTATAAATTGTGTAAACACGCAATTATTTTTAATTATGTTACCCAATTAATAGACAGTATAGCTAGGTTAGGTTAGGTGGTTGTTTTGAGGTTGGTAATACTTTACTAACCTAGCCTAGGCTACTTTGATGCCTGCCATTAGGTTATAGTCTAGTCTGGGTAGCCTTATGTACAATTTTATCGAATACCTTAATCTTAATCTTGGCCTTGGCTAACTTATGCCAAGACCAAGAATGTCTATATATATATATATATATATATATATATATATATATATATATATATATATATATATATATATATATATATATATATGTTTTTTTAATTTGTCCTTTCCTCCCTGAAAATCCAAAAAATGTACACCAGCCTAGGCTAAGCTTACTTTTTTCCTACTAGAATCTATCAAACATGAATAGCAACCCATAAACGAACAGTGTACAGATACAAAATGATCAGCATCTTTCATGCATAACCTAATTAATATACCAAGCCTAGGATATATTAGCCTAGTCTAGGCATAAACAATTCCAAGTAACATAGCCTACCTGTTGCTAAATAACGAAGAGTGAGGGTCAATCGCTGTGCAGCAGACACAGCTTTCCTCATTTTAGTATCAGCTTTTTCAATGTGAGGTGTCACCAGGTTTAACAGATGAGTGAACTGTTCTTTCGTCAATCTAATCCAGTTCTTCATGGCGGACGGCGTCGACCCTGACGAAGACGTGGGTGGCGGATGACAGTTCTGGCAGTGTGAAGGTGGCCGACCTCTCGGTGTCACGCGATGCGCTTGCAAGGGGCGAATTTGCCGCCACGTCGCGGAGTCTCTGCAGTGATGGGATGTGGCGATGTTTTGTCACAAGTTCGCCCGGGACCAAGAGGGGCTCACCGTAGGTTTTTTCGGCTGCGGATGGGGTGCTGTCGGCTCTGGGGGTGGTTCTCAAACCGAGGAGGACCCACGGCAGCTGATGTTTCCAGTCCTCGGCGGTGCAGCGTGCCATGAGGGACGCCTTCAGGGATCTGTGGAACCGCTCGACCAGGCCGTTGGCAGCCGGGTTGTATGCCGTGGTGGTGTGGTGCGTGGTCCCCAGCAGCTGAGCCAGGGCGGACCACAATTCGGACAGGAAGGCAGGGCCCCTGTCGGTTGTGATGTGGTCCGGGACGCTGAAGTGGCTAACCCAACTGGAAAGCAGGGCCTCGGCACACGCGCTGGCGGTGGCTTCTTGCATAGGTGTGGTTTTAGGCCACCTTGTCAGCGGTCTACCACCGTCTGAGGTATCTGGACCCGCCTGACGGGGAAGGGGCCCGATGACGCCGACATGAATGTGGCGGCGGCGCTCTGGCTGCGGGAACTCGCATACCCCATACCGCGTGTGACGACCCACCTTGCTGGTTTGGCACTGCAGGCACTGTTTCGCCCAGGACGTGGCGTCCTTCTGCACCCGTGCCAAACACTTTTTGAGAGCAGCTTGGCCATGGTTCTGCCAGAGGGATGTGAGGCCGTGAATTATGTCGAATACCTGGCGGCGGCGTGAGGCTGGAACCAAGGGGTGGGGCTGACCCATACTGATGTCGCAGAGGACACTTGGGCCTCCGGGGCGAGTCACGTCCCGCCACTTAAGGGACGTGATGGCGGTGCGGTAGGCCGGGGTTTCTGGGTCAGCGGCCTGTTCTCTGGCGAGGTCTTGGTAGTTTACTCCGAGCTGGACTGTGTTCAACTCGACTCTGGAGAGGGCGTCTGCTACAGGATTTTTCCTGCCGGGGAGGTACATGATGGAGCAGGTGAATTCGGCTATGGCTGAGAGGTGGCGGTGCTGCCGGGAAGACCATGCGTCCCCTTGCTTGGTGAAGGCGTGAACCAATGGCTGGTGTGAAGGGCGTCCCCTCCAGGAGGAACTTGAAGTGCCGGACTGCGCAGTACATCGCACAGAGTTCCCTGTCGAAGGTGCTGTAGCGGGTCTCTGCGGGATTGAATTTCTTGCTGAAGAAGGCGATGGGCTGGGCGGCGCCGTTGATGACCTGCTGTAGGACAGCACCACATGCGATGTTACTGGCATCCGTTGTTAGCTGGAGAGGGGCCTTGGGATCCAGTATATATATATGTATACTGTATATATATATATATATATATATATATATATATATATATATATATATATATATATATATATATATATATATATATATATATATATATATATATATATATATATATATATATAATAATACACACACACACACATATATATATATATATATATATATATATATATATATATATATATATATATATATATATATATATATATATATATATATATATATATATATATATATATTACATAGACATATATGCATATAGCAATATATATATATACTTTTGATTTTCAAGTGCAATAAAAATAATAAATTGATAAACCAAACTTTTAAAATCATTGACCTTATGATTTTATGTATGCTATAACTACACATAATGGTGTAATGGATTAATATATTAATCATATAATTAATATACACGGGTATATACATCGTATAGAATACCCTGCAAAAGGGTATTCTTTACCTGCAATACACCCCTAAGTAAGGGTATCTCAAGTATATGTTATACCCTTGATATGGGTATATTGTAAAGGGTATATTATAGTTCTTATATACCCCGATAGGGTATGCTATTTTAACCACTAGAAATACCCTTTTTCTACCCCTTTTATACCCTTAATTTTTTAGAGTGTAAGGGTCCCCCATGACCCATGGATCTTCGATCCCCAAAACACTAAATGCTTAAATCATAGACTTGGCTCTTGTGTTGTAGGTTTAATCTATATAAACAAGTAAAAAATGCGCCGAAGTTTCGTCGGCGCAATCGAGTTTTCTGTATAGCGTATAATGCTGCATGAAACTCTCAGCCACGGCTCATGAAACTCTCAGCCGCGGCCCATGAAACTTTCGGCCATGGCCCAGTGGTGGCCTGTGTTGTAGGCACCGATAGCGGTGCCAGACGCATGATCATGGCTAAATTTGACCTTAAATGAAATAAAAACTACTGAAGCTAGAGGGCTGCAATTTGGTATGTTTGATGATTGGAGGGTGGATGATCAACATACCAACTTGCAGCCCTCCAGCCTCAGTAGTTTTTAAGATCTGAGGGCGGACAGAAAAAGTTCGGACGGAGAGACAAATAGCCAACTCAATATTTTTCTTTTACAGAAAACTAAAAAGAGCAGCGGTTGAAACTGAGACCACCCCACAGTAAAGCTACGCAGAACCGCTGCTCTATCACGATCTCTTGTGAACTGAAAGTGTATTACGGAATCTTTATTAATGCAGATTTCTCGATCAAATTCAGGGGTTTTTCTCAGCTTCTTATGTTCTTCCTTTTGGTGGGTCGACTGAAGTTGGTGTTGCGCTTCGGTTTGTCCACAAGTATATTTCAGATGACGTTGCCTACCCACGCCCCAGCCTATTGTATAGATGAACAAGGGCGGTTATAAACCGAGATAACTAAAGGTCAAGGTGATATCCCATGACATAATGCTTTTTCTTGTACTAACAAATGCCTCCTGTAAAGGAAATGTAGGGAATGGCATTAAGGAGAGCCATATGGCAACGAAGAATGACCTTTAATCTAATACGAATTTCAAGTTTAGTTTTTTTTAACTACCATTCCTAATCTCTATAGATTAGGGCTATTCTCTACAGATTAGGGCTATTCTCCACAGACTAGGGAAGGGTTTAAGCACCTCGATTCCAGACAATTTCTTGCGATATGTCAGAGGTAAGAATGGGAAGTTCAAAACTATAATTTCATCTTGAACTTCGACTGTTTGTTAAGAATTGCAGTAAAAGATTAACAAAAATATTTCATGTGCCAACCTTCCAAGGCTACAGAACATTAATGCAGGTGGATATCGTGGCACATCTGAGGATGCATGTTTCCAGTGGCTGATTTTAATACACAACGCAACGGTATTGGTGAATATAATGCGTCAGTAAACAAACAATTCTGTTATCAGCAATAACTTGATGGATAAACCGCTTCGTCAGTTTCTCTGATTGATAAGGTCATATATATTTCCTTTGTTTATGTATCGTTCTTATTTTTCTTTTCCTCGTTATTTCTTGTCATTTATTGCTATTCTATTTGTCTGGCTTATTCCATAAGAATTCGTCTTCTCATGAATAATAATAATACTAATAATAATAATTGAGGCAAAGGTACATCGTAACTTTGCACTCCTAACTATGATAACAACTGACGCAGTCATTCGTCTGATGACAAAGGAGACTCTTGACATTGTTAACAAACGATTGCTTTGGTCAAAAACAAATTCATAAACTAGTGACGTCAGTCAGCTGGTGAATACGAAAATTATTTTGTTAGGTTTGTACTGCAAATACTCAGTTTCTCTCTTTTAATTCTATTACTGGAATACAAACTCAATAAAAATCAGATTTCCATTATTGGATTCTTCTGAGTTTAAGTCCCATAGTCTTGATTATACTCCTACTTGCCCGAAACTGTAAGCTGTATGGTACAAGGATACTTTCCGATATATAAGATTTCTTTCATCATTATTAATGTAGTCTGCGAACATTATGTTATTTAAATGTTTACAGGGTTGTATTAAGATTGCTTTATCGCTGGCCGGTCTGGCCACCAAAATTTAAAATAAAAATTGTATGTTTAAATAAAATAAAAAAAATCTGCTGACTCAGAAACATTAATAAATGCAGAGATTAAATAACCTAAAAATTGTTCAGGGTTACAAATTGATATCTTAATCCATTATGCGTAACGAGTGAGGCAGCTATTCCTCAGTATTTCACTGTTTTATATATTATTAAGGTCTCAATCTGACCTACTTACTATGTTCCTTGCTAAGAGATCTAATTCTGGGGTCTAGCTGGAGAACAGATAACTTACTAAGAAACCTTGTCACTCTGACTGCAATTGCTAGGTCAGGTGGAAACTTAATTAGAAAAAGAGTTGGGCTGAAGGCCGTATTTCAACAAGGAACTGATGCAGATAAACACTTAGTTTACTTTAAATGGGATATATTTACAATTAAACACGTCAATCGGAAGAATGGGGAATGCTAGGCAGGTAAAGTAATGTTGTGCCACGTGGTTAAATATTTCAGCAATTGTTCAAATATTGAAGAATCTATGGGAAATCCTCTTGAAAGGGACACTGAAGAATTGATTGCAGCGGAAGTTCCACGGCAAGAAGCACAAGACAAGCAGTTGTTTCCACAGCTAGCGACACCGTCTTAAAACATAGAGATGGAGAGCCTCGTCGAAAATGCACCAGGAATGGAGGGATGAGTTTACTGGGAAGGCACAGGTAATGTGACTTGTGGGGGAGGCCAAAAGATGGCCATGTAGGGTCAGCTCAATAAGCAGCAAGCAAGAGGAGATGTGTGTTTGGATCTGCTGCTGATAGGGTTCTAAGACTGAGGCCAGCTGCGCTTGGTTTTATGCCCTCGGAGGATTATTTTCTTGCTCTTCTCAGAGGGCGTTGGGATCGCCGGCGTCTGGTCTTAGGGGTCAAGATGGCGACTCAGTCACATGTGTCATGATCTCCGTTTTCTGTGTCAAGACCTTCCAAATCCTGGTGACCTCTGGCAACCCCTTGTTCGTTGTTTCTATGTGGGACTCAACTTTTCTGGCGGGTTTCGGTAGGCTTCCTTCTCCATTCGCCTTTAGCTGAAAAGAGGTATTTCAAGCAGTCACCAGGTCTTCCGAAAGATGAATAGATGTACCAAAAAGGGAGCATGGAGAGAAATTCATGTGGGGTCTGAGTTTTTCACGCCCTTCCTCAGTTAGTTATTAGTATGCAAAATACTACATTTACTCTATAAGACAGTTTGGAAGTTGGATTTGCTTATAATGTAGTTTCCAACATTACAATATAATCACACACACACACATATATATATATATATATATATATATATATATATATATATATATATATATATATATATAATATATATATATATATATATATATATTTTATATTGTATCTGGGTATGTATGTTCTAAGAGTTGTATTCAAAATTTTTAACCAGCCAGACGGTGGGGCATGTTTACAGCCTCAAAACTAGTCACAGTTAAAATACTCGCCTACCTATTCCTTACAGACTTCTTTTTCCTCATAATACCTTATCATCACACACACACACACATATATATATATATATATATATATATATATATATATATATATATATATATATATATATATTCGTATATATATATATATATATACATATATATATATATATATATATATATATATATATATATATATATATATATATATATATATATATATATATATATATGTGTGTGTGTGTGTGTGTGTGTATATGTGTGCGTGTCTGTGTTTGTGCGATAAAGTATTGTGAGGAAAAAGGAGTCGATACGGAATAGGTAGACGAGTATTTTTAACTACGACTAGTTTCGAGGCTGTAAACACACCCTATCGTCAGGCTATCTAAAATTGTTAAATACAACTCATAAAACACACATACCCTTATACAAATAAAATAAAAAGAGATCTGAACTAAATACTAAGAATTAAAACTGATCAGTTCAATTTAGTCTATTATAACCAAAGCCAAGTGAGGAATACAATAACACAAAACATAATAAAAAGCAAATTCCTTAAATAAAGAAAGATATACAGTAGAATTAAAAGCAAAGCAACTCAACTGACCATTCATTGTTACACATAGTTGGGTTTTCCAAACTCCATTTTCTCAAATGAATATACAAACAAATTCCCAACTGTCCGAAATATAGAGAAAGACAATAGGCGTTTACATTTCATTAACGGAGGGTCATGTGCTATTTGTACAAAGTTCAACTGAACAATATTGCCAGCTGTGACCCAAGTGTAAACGTACCATCATTTCACGGACTTGGTCTCTGACCAAATCCTTCACCGTGCTTTTGCAGGAAAATGGCAGTGTTGAGAGTGTATTCACTAAACTGAATAACACTTGCGAGGTAATAACATTCCTCGTAATTAACGTAAAGTTCGCACTCGCACGTCATGTAATTCCGACGACGATGAAAGGATAGAAGGAGATGAAGGTTGTGGAAAGGGGGAGGGTGAATTATTTGAATTACTGTGTTAAATAGAAGTTTATGACCTAAATGTAGGTGTTATTTACAAGTGGGCCAATTTAATAACAGACTATGACAGAGCTGCCAACGGGATAAGTATGACATTATCCCTGATTTTATCTCTTGTGCGACTTGGTGTAACTTTAGAATTATCCACTCCGACGTTGAGTAAGGAAAAGCATTACTGCAAAATATTAGTCATAAGCGATAATTAACAGGTATCTGCATTTCGAGATTACATGAGTTAATCTAGACACTTTGAAAATAAAACTTCACGTTATCAAGCCAATACTTGTGAAGGCAATATTTTTCACGTGCACTGGTACAAAAAAATTACCTTATAATATTCTCATGACAAACGCATTCAATAAATTTGTGAATGGGACGACACAAAAGAAAAGCATATTACTGAATAGGTTTTCAGCAGGAGACAATGAGCGTTTTGTGATGAATAGGTGTTCAGCAAATTCCTAAGGACTGAAATTCTGGGATGAGATAGCAAGGAACACATCCACAGATTTATCAACTG
>NC_089757.1:10838769-10856269 GCF_040412425.1 Macrobrachium rosenbergii | reverse complement strand
ATATATATATATATATATATATATATATGTATATGTATATGTATATGTATATGTATATATATATATATATATATATATATATATATATATATATATGCTTATATATAATAGGTATGTATATACATATATATATATATATATATATATATATATATATATATATATATATATATATATATATGCATATGTTTATACATACATATATATATACAGTGCATATATATGGGTGAGTATATACATATATGCATATGAATATACATATAATGTACATATGTGTGTGTATATACATACACATATATGCCTTCATCCAGGAGAAGGGTGAAAAGAAATAACTTGAATCAAGCGCTGTCATGTATGCCTACAACCTTATCAGGGTCACAAGAAGACTTCTTGATAAGACAAATAATGTTAAAATGACATACAATGCTAACAATTACCGAACAAAGGTAATGCCTAATTACCTATTTGTTTGAAATTAAAGCTTCGTTAGAATTTCATCAACTATATAAACCTAGGCTGATATTCTCTCCATTTTTTTAACGGCATTGCGGGTCAGTAGCCCAGAATTTTTACATCGAGAACTTGACAAGATACGTGAACTTGCAGGCAATTTGAAGTATCTAAACAGTTTTAATGAAAACACCATTTATATAGCCCCAAAAACGTTTTACGGATTGACGAAAACTTGAGTTCGAAAAAAAATTCTATTGTTTCCTTTTTATACGTGTTAATTTTCTGTAAAAGAAAACTATTGTGCCGGTTTTGTCTGTCCGTCCGCACTTTTTTCTGTCCGCACTTTCTCTGTCCGCCCTCAGATCTTAAACACTACTGAGGCTAGAGAGCTGCAAATTGGTATGTTTATCATCCACCCTCCAATCATCAAACATACCTAATTGCAGGCCTCTAGCCTCAGTAGTTTTTATTTTACTTAAGGTTAAACTTAGCCATAATCGTGCTTCTGGCAACGATATAGGACAGGACACCACCGGGCCGTGGTTAAAATTTCATGGGCCCACCGAAAGATAGATCTATTTTCGGCGGCCTTGATTATACGCTGTACAGAAAACTCGATTGCCTTCGGCGCATTTTTATACTTGTTTTAATAATACCCAGAGATGGTCAATCCACTGGATATTATTGTTGTGTTGAAAAGACCACAAGAAACACGTTAATGAGAAACTATAAGAAACACGTTAATCAGAAATTCACCGAGAAATTCAACAGGATGTATCCATAAGATTCCTTGTAAACTATGTAATAAAACGTATGCGGGACAAGTGGGAAGACCCTGGCTGTTCGATTTAAACAACATACAGTAAATATAGTGTCAGAACAGGTAACATGTCAAATGTATTACCTGCGCATGTGAACAACAGTAATCATGGTATTAACTGGACGGAATCGAACGACATTATGTTTTCTAAAGATCTGGTGAAATGAAACTTAATAGAATTTTGTATGCTTAAAAATAAAGAATACTGTGGAAATTTATTAAAAATCAGACTAGGTTTATATGAAACTGATGAAATTTCAACCGTTAAGGTTATCTTATTCACAGTTCCCTACGGATTTATCATTTCAACTATTATCATCATTACTTGAACTGAACAAATATTTTACACACAAGGAACGCGTCCACAGGATAAAGGAAAAAACATATAACAAAAAATATAGAGATGACAGACCACTGCAGAACATATAGATAACAAAAATACGATGACTGACCAATGTATGTCATAAGTAAGTATGAATAAAGTCAGAAGCAATATAGCAATTGTGCAAGTGCTATAAAAGGCATCACATCCTCCCCTACTGAATACTGCTCACCACTGCATCATCACGATAAATCTCTTTTAAAGGTGCATGCAGATTGTACTCGGGTTACCTGGCAAAAATAGTTACTTCAATTTATAGATCTGGACATTGATATATTTCTTTTGCCGTAATATGTGTTTCTAAATTTAGACATGAATTTTTACTAATGAAATTTTATTTGCTTCTAGATTTGAATATTGGCGTATTTGAGTTCACATTAGTAAAATTTTATTATCGTGTCTGGCATGCTAATTTCTAGATTCGTACACAGTAGTATTTATTATAACTCCCCAAATTTAATAAAACTTAATTTTTCACGTTCAGTAACTCATAACGCCCATTTTTAAACATTCCATGTCTTACCTGTACCATAGTCCTCCAGTCAATTATTCATAAAACAGTTTTGTGTCTAACATATCGTTTTGTCTATCAATCTCAATAAATTTCTATTGTGATGTCCTGTTACATAAAAAATGTCTCAGCCTTTCAATGTTCAAGTCTTATTTGCATTCCACATAGAACTGTAATGTGCAAGTCTTCTCAAGACATACGTAAAAAATGAATAATCCAGTTTATATTCGTTTTTGCGAGTGCTGTAGCTGGAGTATGTGTGCCATCACGAGCACTTTCTCGTAAGAGCCATTCGTAACTTCAAGCACTGTTTATATACGCGCTTCAAGGTCTGAAGCATTAGTGGAATACTATTGTTAGGAAATGCCACATATCCCATTTGAGTAGAAAGTACTCTTCAGCTCATTCAGTTTTCAAAATGAAAATAAGTATATCACAATTTCCGCATTTATTCGTACATGCCGGAAATGTTTTAAAGACAAGACCACAACTGGACAGAAAAGGTCCGGGTGATTTTCAGCTATGTGTTTTAAGGACTTGCTCCAGAATACTAACATCGGTAATCAATGGTGGAGTGAGTGATTTTCTTTTCTCTAGTTTTAACAAAGTTCTTTATATAATGGGCAGATTGACATGAGTTTTAAATACAAGAAACATTCAATAGCACAGTATACAGACAAACATATATATATATATATATATATATATATATATATATATATATATATATATATATATATATATATATATATATATATATATATATATATATATATATATACTCATAAATACAAATACATTCGAACATACACACACATATATATATACTCGTTTATATGTGTGTGCGTGTGTGTTTGTGCGTGTGTATGTATATATCAACATGCATATAAATATATATACATACATGCATATATATAATGGAATTATCTTGTGTCTTTAAATCAGTGAAAACAGAAACTAAACACATCTGTATTCAGGGGTAACCCATAGTACGTAATAAATCATTTTTCAAAATATCTGTAAAGAATAAGATATGTTCCCCGATTCAGCTTATTACAATTTAATAACAAACAACGTCCATTTCAAACAGGCATGAAGGATAAATGGGTGTAAGTAAGATAAGGATAAATGGGTGTAAGTAATATAAGGAATAATAGCGTTTCACTTGCCGCATGTTATACAACTTTCAACTCGGTGACTCTTCGCTTCCATAAAAAGAGAAATATAAGCAATAAGGTTTCTGATGCCACATTATTTTTGTCGCCTTGGGTTTATTACAGCTAATGCGAAAGCTTTATTTTTTTCAGGAAATATTGGACAACGTTATCCCAAGGTTAAAAAGTTTACTGAAACTAAATAACAATAACTGATAAAGTATTTGTTTTTCTTGGGAGATTTCAATCATACAAAACATGTTGGACACACGTACGGATTGTAAATTCATACATTTTTAAGCAATTCTGTGAGCTAGGTTGTGGTGGATCACTTTAAACAATGGTAAAGCCCAAGAAAACTAGAGAAAGTATGAGTTAACGTTTGTATTCCTGGAGATTTCTCAGTCGTACAAAACAAGTATAAATTACAAATTCATTTATTTTTTAAACTATTCAATCAAACATGTCATGTACTGAAGTATAACTTTAAACATAATGGTAAAAGCCCAAGAAAACTGGAGTAAACATAAAACAAATTTTTACCCCAGAAGATTCTTCAGCACGTCGGACATACGCAGAAACTGTCAATTCACCCAACTGTCAGGCAGTACGGGTAAACGTAAAATATATTACTGATCGATGCATCGACCCATATTTTGTCACGAACACGGCTGCGACCGACTTAATCATAATGCTGCAAGTCAGGTGATGATGTGTACTCTGAGGCTGACATCACAAATTCGAATCGTTAGTGCTGGCCTCCTTCGGTCGTTAGCTTACCCACACTTGTTTTGCATGCTACTGATAGCAGTTTGAAAGGAAGGAAGAAATAAGCGTTTTATCTTTATTACCACTGAGTTTTTATATACGTAAACATACCAAAACAACAACAACAATAATAATAATAATAATAATAATAATAATAATAATGATAATAATAATAATAATAGAATTAAAAGCGTACGATGCCGAAAAAAATTTATAAAACAAGTTGGAAAGGGCAATTAAATGTCGGCCTCAACAATTATTTTTAGACAAGAACACAAACGCACAAAGTGAGAGAGAGAGAGAGAGAGAGAGAGAGAGAGAGAGAGAGAGAGAGAGAGAGAGAGAGAGAGAGAGAGAGAGAGAATATTTTTTCATTTACAAGATAACAACTATGGAATCAATTTAAAAATGACCAAAAATTTATATAAGTATTAACATTTAAACCCAAATCTTCGCAAAATATTACGTATTGTATTGTAACCCTCCATAAATATGATCCCAGTGTTATTACTCTCTTAAAAATATTTCTCTGTATTAAACATGTACGAAATTTAAGGAGACACAACTTTCTGAAGTTCTCCTTAGAGCAATCCCATAAATATGGCTAAGATGTAATGGTTTATCTTAAGCTTTCTTCATTCAGACACTATCTTAAATGTCCTTAAGGAAGCTGGTCTTCCCGGAGAGACTGTTTCAGTGTTTCCTTCATTGTTAATAATTAAAGAAAGCAACTCCGTGTTAATACTTACAGTGCATACGAAAAAAGTTATTTCAACTCACCTGTTACGCAATTCAAATGCTTTACGTTCTCCCAACATTACAGCAATTCCATGAACTATTACGCATGACATTCTGAAGCCCTTCCTGTTTTATTCACGTAGTTAACTTTTACTCTTTTATTTTCATGACTTCAATGTCGTCCATTTTATTTCTAGGTCGATTCGCTATTATCAATAGATAATTTAGTTTCCAATGCAGTAATGAAATTTGTAACACTGGAAGAATTTTTTTATTATTTTACGTGCTTTTATTAATACGGGCGGGTTATACCAAGAATTTTAATAAAAAAAAATATAATGCTGCCACTGTTACTGTGAAATACCTTGCTAGTCGGCAGGTAAATATAAGAAAATGTTATCTCTGTAAAATAAAACCTTGCGAAGTCTCCTTTAAAAATACAACGGCGTTAGTGACCTTGGTAGTTGTAGTGTCAGATAACTTGTAATTAGTCAATCAATCAATCCTATAAAATAAAGAAAAAATAGACGAAAAAGTCATAGAAGTAATGATACTCTTATAACTAAAATTTATCATCACGCGCACATATCTTAACCAGAACCAAAAATCGAAAACGGCACCCGGGTTCATTTTCTCAAAACCTCATTATTTAATACTGTAAATAATGCAAAAAAAAATATAAATGAAGATAATACAAATGGAAATCACTTAAAAGAAAATACGGACAGAAAGGAGGTAAAATAGGTGAAATGTTACGAAAAGATGAAAAATAAAGCAGGAGGAGGGGCAGGATATTTTTTAAACGAAAAGAAGACAGAATACAGTACAAAATAGAAATAAAATTAAAATTCAAATAGCAAAAATGAAAACAAAATAAGGAAAAGGAAGAAAAATCATCCTTGGCCACTAAACAACCCTCCACGAGAACTGACCGTAATCCGACCACCAATTTCTAAGAGGTATTTGGTGAAAGAAAATTAACGTAAAAAAGAGATAACACTTCTGGAAAAGGGTTTAACACTGAATAAAAATTATATGTTCTATGATGTATTACAATAAGTGAAGACTGCATCAATCCTACCGGATCTGTGGGGAAACTTTATAGCAAACGTAAACTCAGTTTTGACTTTCTGTTGTGCTTGGAAGATATTAACCAAGAGCTTTTATATTGACTTTCCATTAACTTAGATCTCCTGGCAATTTCATGTCATGTTTGATTTAGGTTTATTTACTCGTTTGTCATTTCTATGAATTCGACGTTGAAAAGGACCGCTTAATATATTCTCCTGAAAAGGAGAACTCGGCCTGATTAGGGAGCAGTTTACGTTGTTTCTTTGTTATTGTTATTTACTTGTGTTTGCCAGAGCGAAAGACAGGCAGTAAATAACCCTCCTTCTGAAAACTGTTTGTGTAAAGTCATTTAGTTCACTGAGAGAGAGAGAGAGAGAGAGAGAGAGAGAGAGAGAGAGAGAGAGAGAGAGAGAGAGAGTTAGCAAGGATCCTTTCATTTGTTCACTGAGAGAGAGAGAGAGAGAGAGAGAGAGAGAGAGAGAGAGAGAGAGAGAGAGAGAGAGAGAGAGAGAGAGTTAGCAAGGATCCTTTAATTTTTTACTTCCATCGAAATGCGATGGTCGATAAGTCGAGTGAGAAAAATAAACAGGTCATTTGCCTTGTTTTTCAGTGCTCTTCAGTTTATGCGAGGAAGAATCATGCGACATTTTTAAACCATCAAACGCCTTGGAATTACAACGAAATAGCTTTAGTTCAAGTACCCGTGCACTTGACAAAAATGACCAGAGGTACGCAAGTAAATAAATATATTCAGTCGCGAATTCATCGAAAAGGAATGACTAGAAGAGTGGCTTAAAATCTCCAAATAACAGTCAACGATATTCAGCGATCCAGAAGCAGTGAGCTTGTATGAGTCAAATCCTCAAGAATTCTCTTAAACACCCGAGCCAGTAACTCACCTCTCTGCATAGCGCAGTGCGACTCTGACAACGATAAGTTGAATGCACTTGTACATTATGCATATATATATATATATATATATATATATATATATATATATATATATATATATATATATATATATATATAAACTGTAATACTTCATAGGTTAACAATCTTGCTTCAGCTGCAAGTGGCCAGGGATCAATCCTACAAGGAAAAACATTTATATTTATTTAATAAAAAACGAATACTTCCCTATGTGCCATAGCATTTAATTCAGTACTTGATAATTACTTGGCTGTCGTGGGTTAAAGCCATGGTAGGAATAGTGTTTTACTTTTATTGTCATTGCTTTTTATACGTATATCTACTACAGCAATAATAATAATAATAATAATAATAATAATAATAATAATAATAATAATAATAATAATAATAATAATTATTATTATTATTATTATTATTATTATTATTATTATTATTATTATTATTATTATTAATCTAACCACACTCCAAATGACTTGGATCTAGACGGTTGATTACTTCTGGATTCAACTCCTCCAGCCCCGAGGGAAAATAGGTTTGGATTGATGTATATATATACTGTGTATATATATATATATATATATATATATATACATATATATATTGTTTTTCATCATTATATCCCTACAAGCTTTACACAGCTCCACTTGTGACTGCGTACAGAATTCCTCTCGAAAAGGAAAAGAAACAGAAGATGGAGACGAAAGCCGTAACAATGTCTAGCTTCAATCTTTCTTTTCTGTACTCTGGACAATACAGGTTCCTGTTTGCCTCACTAAACTCCAAAAGAGATATTGATGTCTCCCCCGCTTGGAAACTCTCACCACTACTCCCTCTTATATCGCTCTACCCAACCCATCAGCCCTCTCCCAAACTCCCAAGGCGAAAAAAAGTTTAAATATCAAAATGGACATCTCCCAACATGCATATACAAGCAACGCATCTATCTATCTATCTATCTATATATATATATATATATATATATATATATATATATATATATATATATATATATATATATATATATATTTATATATGTGTGTGTATGTGTAATTATATATATATATATATATATATATATATATATATATATATATATATATATATATATATATATATATACATATATATATATATATTATATATGCATGTGCATGTATATGTATGTGTATGTGTGCCAATTCGCATATACACACTTTATACTGAAAAATATATCAAGATTCATTTAATTATTTAACTTCACTGTCCGAGGTTTATTATATCAAAACAAGATTCGTTTAATGTTATGAAAGAAAAATTTTAAGTTTTTGGCACATTCCGCTAGGCTATATCTGGTTCTGTAAACAATGTGATAACGTCAAAACTTAAACTTGACTGTAAACACATGCCAGAGTCTTTCCAGGGAATTTGGCAACGTCAGCTCCCTAACTGAAAAATGCTGCATTACTTCGAAATAAAACAGCACCCACCTACAAAAGATGGCATAACATCACCTGGTGATTCATAAATTTATTCACAATTTTAATCAATGCATCAGAAAACTACTCGTTGCTAATTATGATAAAAATTACCTATAACAGGCATCGCTTGTAATGTTAGTCTAGTTTAAATAATTTCCAAAAGGTTTTAGAGAGGATGGAGAGTCAGATGGAAGAAAGAGAATATGAACGGAGGTACAGAAAATGGAATGAATAAGGTTACAGCTAGGGGCCGAAGGGAAGCTGCAAAGACCCTTTAGTAATGCCCGCAGACAACTTATTAGTTTTACCATACAGTGAAAAATTTAAAGTAGTGCCTCAGATGCTCAGAACTTTCAATGTAATATGGTTTTTAGCAACACTAATGCATTGGGAAATATGCTGATTGAAAATTCCTGCAAAAACACAGGAGGTTGTATATATGAGGTTCCATGTACCGATTGCTCAATGAAATTTATTGGTAAAACTGGCAAAGCTCTAAATGTACGCGTGAAACACCATCAGTACAGTGTAAGAGCTTTCAGTCTTCCAGTGCTATGTTTTCACATAAAGTGAATTTTGATCATACTGACTGGCAAAAATGCAGATCGATAATTGCTTGTAATGATTATACAAAACGTAACAGTATGTATATATATATATATATATATATATATATATATATATATATATATATATATATATATATATATATATATATATATATATATATATATATATTATATATATATATATATATATATATATATATATATATATATATATATATATATATATATATATATATATATATAAACGTGCATATTATATATAGAAAGTTTCAGATAAAAAATTTTCCATACAAACAAATTCTAGTAAGCACTGGAATTAAGAAGGACACCAAGATAAGAAAGTCACCAAGATAAGAAGGACACCAATAGAGGGCAGTTTTCTAGTCCACTGCATTTTGGCTGCGCTTTCATGCAGGATAGGCGCAATAAGAAAACCATTCCCGCGAGCGCAAACATCATTCGTTTGAGATACGAAAGGCAACGTTCCTTTATATCTCTAATCGTTCACAGACTACTACTTAGAATTAATTGGACCAACATTCGAAGATTGTTTGTTAAATATCATTACCTAAATTTACTACTTTCAAACATGGCAAAATGTGTTTTTTCCCCTCATTTTCACTGTAAACATATTGTCGTCATTTGATGTTTCCAGATGGAAGGTCAGCTTTTTGTATTTGCTTCGGTGAACATCAAAGGTGTTCTCAGATCTTACTGAAGTCTTTGAAGGACCTTCGTATTATACAACGTAGATTTATTGAAAATGCAACTTTAAGATAACTTATATGTATAAATACAAGTGCGTGTGTGTGTGTGAGTATAACTTTAAGGAATCCTTTTACACTCACTTCATGAATGTTAAGCAAAGTGGGACATTTATATTGATGAATAACTACGGTATTTATAAGTCATATATTTTAATGATTTTACTCTTTTCATCCTAAGGTTGTGTAATCATCGTTTCCATGAAGCAGTCAACATATTTCGTTTATTCTCCATAATCTTCCACGCGAAAGCAAAATGTTTGCCTTTCTCCACAGTGAATCTCTCTCTCTCTCTCTCTCTCTCTCTCTCTCTCTCTCTCTCTCTCTCTCTCTCTCTCTCTGTCGTGGCCTCCTTTCTCGGTACAGTAGATCAAAATTAATACCAGCTGACCAGGACACCTTTGGACCATTTTTGCATTTATCTGCAAGTTCATACTTCTTTCATTCGTCCGTCTGGCTCTATCTGGATCTCCCACTCTGGTAACGCTTTACATTGGATGTGAGGTTTACGTATTTCTCTCTCTCTCTCTCTCTCTCTCTCTCTCTCTCTCTCTCTCTCCCTGCATGTATGTATGTATGTATATATCTAAAATACATATGCATAAATATATATCTAAAATATATATGCATAAATATATATATATATATATACATATATATATATATATATATATATATATATATATATATATATATATATATATATATATATATATAAACACAACACACACATATATACATATATATATATATATGTATACATATATATATATATATATATATATATAAACCATCCGGTTCCCAGTAAATCACATGGAATGAGATTGCTGGCCACGTGGCAATGACCACACACATATATACATATATATACAGTGTATAAACACACACACACACACACACACACACACACACACACACATATATATATATATATATATATATATATATATATATATATATATATATATATATATATATATACTCGTATATATAAAACCATCCGGTTCCCAGTAAATCACATGGAATGAGATTGCTGGCCACGTGGCAATGACCACACACATATATACATATATATACAGTGTATAAACACACACACACACACACACACATATATATATATATATATATATATATATATATATATATATATATATATATATATATATATATATATATATATATATATAAACCATCAGGTTCCCAGTAAATCACATGGAATTAGATTGCTGGCCACGTGGCAATGACCCACTAAAATCACTTACCTAACCAAGTCACCAAGTACACAGTTCTACCTTCAAGTCAACAGAGGACAAAAAGATTTTATATATGAAATGGGCTTATTATAACCATCAGTTCCCAGTAAATCACATTTAGATTGGGCCAAAAATCTCTAAAATCACTTACACAGTTCTAACTCAACAGAGGACAAAAAGATTTTGTATGAAAGTCTCAAAAAGATTTCTCTCTCTCTCTCTCTCTCTCTCTCTCTCTCTCTCTCTCTCTCTCTCGGGATATCGATTGGTGGAAGATGTTTTGGAGGTTTCCGAATACTGTTGTTACCAGCAAATTCTGAATTTAGTGGACGGTCAAAGTATCCTGTTTCCCAATTCTGTCAAATCAACGCAAAAGAAATAGACCTGATTCCTAAAAAGTGAAAGTGGTCTTTGTTTTAGCGAACTAAAACAAACGCGTATTCGTATCGATTTAGCACTGGTATGAGTTTCATTCATCAAATGCATAACAATTCGTGTATAATAACGCAAGAGATATTACTGGGAAACAACATAATAGTCACATTAAATCTTGTGTTTTCTTTGTAGCTGAAGTAAGCAATAAACATTCTGGATGACGTTGCAACTACTACGTAAACTTTATTACAGAAAAAACAACTCATGTCGTTAGAGAGTAAGAACACACTCTTAATAATTATTATCATTAAAATTCTTAAAATTTGGAGTGAAATAACTATAACCGGAGATCTGACAAAAAAATAAAAGCAGGGGATATCAGATTGTTTTCCCCACCTCAGACAAATGGTGTTTGCGTTGTGGGTTGAGGGTTTCATAATATGCCTTCCAGCGGGGGATAGGCAGCTTTACTAAGCGTGCTCTGCATGAAAATAAGCCAGGATAATGAAGTGAAAAGGTGTTACGGAACCCGTATTTTGCAGATTTTTATCATTAGATACTTGTTTGTCCCGCCGTCAGCGTTCAAATATCTAGGAGGATCTACTCTCTCTCTCTCTCTCTCTCTCTCTCTCTCTCTCTCTCTCTCTCTCTCTCTCTCTCTCTCTTATATATATATACACATATATATTTAGCCAAGACAGGAAAAAATAAAAGGAGTACCATATAAGCATATATATATATATATATATATATATATATATATATATATATATATATATATATATATATATATATATATATATATATATATATATATATATATATATATATATTATATATATACAAACACCTTTCCCCTTTTAAAGATTTAAAGGTTGCTCATGTGCGGTAGAGATAAAGGAAAAGTCATTTCACTTTTACACAAAATCATACAGACGGAACATATAATATGATCGGCGGCCAAGCTAAGACCAAAAAGAACCGTTTAATGGCTGCTGACGAAGCGGGTAGACCCACGGGTTCCCAGCATAAATAAAGAGATAGAGAAACAAAAGCAAAGAAACTCAACTGACCATTCATTACTGCAGAGTGATGGTTTGTCTCTGATGTTAAACAGTGTTTCTTTAAGAAACAAATTATTAAAATTACCACTAGAATTTTACCCATAAGTCAGTCTCAAAAGTTATATTCAGGCAAAAAAATATAATGCAAAAGTTTTCAAAGGACAGTGTACCCAAATAACTAGTTACCTGTTAACTAAGTTTATAGGTGTGGTTGCTATAATATAACTTATATTGTAAAATCAAAAAGCCAGTTACGGGTCCGTGCCTCTGAACACATTAGCTGATCAAGTAGGACTTTTATTTACCATGTTAGCCAGACACTATTTACCATCAGAAAAAACCATCTCTATGAAACACTGAAAGGTCAGTTGAGTTGATTTGCTTTTAATTTGTACATCTCTATTTGTGTAACTACCTTTCTTATTAGTTTTTATTGTTTTCTATTAGCTTTTATTGTTTTCTATAAGTCTTTTGACACTCGCATTTATAGAATGAATAGTACTGTTTAACTATAATTCTCAGTATTAAGTTCAGATTTCTTTTTAAATTATTCTGATTTTAGCATTTATGTTCCAAATGAATTATAATTATTTTTTTAGACTGCCACTCTGATGATGAGTTAAAAAAAATTACTTCAGAAAAGTTGTATTTATACAGGATATATAATTAGAATGCATCATCACACACACACACACACACACACATATAAAGAGTATATATATATATATATATATATATATATATATATATATATATATATATATATATATATATAATCACAGATAGTGTATATTATAACCAATCTTCGTTGGATGTGTATAGGAATCATGTGCACGACTTCAGTTATACAATATATGTAAATGATGACGAAGTCAGGATGAAAATAGGAGCAATAATGACATAGTTTTATCTTAAACGAGTTGGTCGAAAATAAGATACATTTCTGAATTATTAAGGGCTCTCTTCTGCAATTAACTGTTTACGAAATAATATCAATTACTTCAGAAACCTGAAAAAATACATTTTCCCCTATTTCACAAAAAGATCTGTTTTGATCTTCAGGTTCAACTGAGAGTAACACACAATTATAAAATCGCGGAATAAAATCGATCTCCGATTGAATTTTTTACGAAGAAACGAAATCAGATCTTTCTGGCTACGTTGCAAAATTCATCTTTTTCTCACCATTAACTGACTTGACGGTTTAATCAGAAACTCTTATTGTCAGATGAGAGATGAATGAAGAGGTCATTACCGTCTTTGTTCTGTTGAATTACAACAGATCCGTTGTCATCTTGACAACAAAAGGAAACTTAGGAATGATTAAATCCTCGTTTCTTTCAATGGCAAAACTTGGTCATTCCATTTCAGGCAAAAACCAACATACAAAAGAGCGTGAAAATGTTAATGTCAAGATTAGACTCGAATGTAATCATCAGCGGTCTTAAACGAGAGCAAAAAGCCAAAAAGAACGAAAAATTCAAAGTTTCTCTCTCTCTCTCTCTCTCTCTCTCTCTCTCTCTCTCTCTCTCTCTCTCTCTCTCAGTATTCGAAGTAACTGTGGCACAGAGGGGACAATTTATTTTCTAAACGACTTCTGCGTCATTAATTATCCTCTCTCTCTCTCTCTCTCTCTCTCTCTCTCTCTCTCTCTCTCTCTCTCTCTCTCTCTCTCTCTCTCCTTGTCCTATATTATACCACCCACCTGCTGCACCGCGAGAGAAAAAATAATTACTGAACTGTTTCCGGATCATTAATTCTGGCTAGCATGACCACCCTCTACAATTACCTTAGGGAATCTCACTTGTCCTAAAGAACGTTTCTCAGACTCGTGTTTCTCAGTAGATACTAAAACGTTACGGCACACCTGGGTAATAAGGAAATGGAGCTCTCTACCTGTAATTACAAGTTTAGGAGCCATCATTTACTGAAAGTGGTTCCAGGGAAAACATTTACTTTTAAGAAAGTCTGTATTTCATTAGTGCGTACAAAAAATAAAATAAAATAAAATATCACTCTTCATTTTTTCTTTCATCTGTTAGTGTTTTTACTTGTGGAATGATTGGATAATCCATATGGCAACCGTATATGCTTTAAATTATATATTTTTTAATAAATAATGTAGATTTACTAGAAATGAAGGAATAAGCAACTTCTAGAGAGAATTACATAGCATCAGTCCATTATATAGGACTATATTTAGCTTACATATAACACACACAAACATGTATAAACCTATCTATCTATCTATCTATCTATCTATCTATCTATCTATCTATCTATCTACATATACATATATATATACATATATATAAATAAAATATATATAATATATAAATATATATATATATATATATATATATATATATATATATATATATATATATATATATATATATATATATATATATATATATATATATTACACCAGCTTTATATAAAAAGTTAACCATTCTGAATTTCACGACTGATTCTCAATTACTTTGGTTTTTATTTCACGGGATTGAATTCCCAATGAAAAACAGAAAGTAACACTAAAATATTCCACGGTCAGTAATACGTAGGATCCACGAGTTCCGACACCCTTGACTATCACTGATACCAGACCAAAAACCGCAGCAACCATTCCCCGACCCATTCCATTAGTCCAAGAAAAATATGTAAAACCCAAAGCAAAACATACAGCCGATAGCGGCAATAATGTAACACCCAACACATGAGATTTCGAAATTGCTTCCAAAGCAAATTTATATCCCCAACTCTGTGTTCATTTTGAATAGAAAATTTCCAGGTTTTTGTTGTTTGAAAAGGAAATTCATTACGGAATGGTTTACATACCCGACGGTGAGAAGAATCTCCTAGGAATTCATTTACAAAATGGGCTCTCTACACGCAAAAATTATCTTTTGCAATCTTTGAATTTATGGAAATTTTCTGTATTTTATCTATTCAGCTTTTACTCATATGAAATTTGGATTTTAACTTGAGTCAGAATATCAACAAATGTCAACAGCTAAAGAACGGTTTTGAATTTGGTCACTGAAACCTATTGTCGGAAGCCTATAAAGAAAATCAAATGGAACAGAAAGGTCACACTCAGACGTTATTAACAGGGAGATTCGAGATGCCAGCCAATGATAACGTCACGCGCTGTTCAGTTGAATTTCCCTTACCTCGTTATTTTTTGTTGGAATTTTGCCCCCCTCCCCGTCCCCGCCCCAGCCCCTATATCTTTATCAAAAACTATTAATTATAGTTTCATTTTGTGCCGCTGTAGCCATTACTCACTGCTGTTAACAAAACAGCAATGTCTTGAATAAAAGTTCAAAAGAATCAATATCATTTTCTTTTCGCAGCGTCTAAGCTTCCCTTTCACCGACGGGAATTCAACTGGTAATACAAAAGTTACGTGTCTCTGGGGAACATCAATGTCCGGATTACAGAAAATCGCGGAGGCTTGATTAAAATGGCACAGCCTGGTCGAGTGATCGATTTTCATCACGCGAAGAATGTAATCAGGCGTATCGTTTCGTTCTGTGAATTCTCTATTAAGCAGAAAGCCTCATACATTGAAAAGATGAGGTCAACTGCAATTTCAATGCCCTCTGCACCCACCACGTCTTCCCACATTCGCACAATAGGTTGGGGTTGGTTTAGATTCAACCGGCCATATGCCAGGACGGATCATTAACAATGTTGAGTCTCAACTGATGGTAAGGTGAATGAGAGGTTAGATGGGGACCCCCAGAACTTGACCTGACAACCGAGACTTTGACTCGGAAGAAATCTTTCCTTGAAAGGGCGGGTGTATCGCTTCCTTCTTGGCTAAGCCTCTCTCTTTTGTCCAGCATGTTGGCTCTCCATTTTCATGTTCCTTTGATGTTAGAGAAAACAACTTTACTCCTAATAACAAAGCAATTCAGCAGCAGCAGTTTTCCTAAACCTACATAAACTTCCATTATTCTACCATCGAAGGTTTCATATCTCACAATGTAATTAATATTCAAACATACATACATGCACACACACATATATATATGTGTGTGTGTGTGTGTGTGTTTGTGTGTAAAGCACATCTGTTGCTAATACAGATTCATTATAAACGGAGTGTTGCCTCAAAGCTGTAATAGCAATTTCATAATTGCAATAATTCTACATTTTTACCAAAATGAATTCTCAGCAAAATATGATATTAGATCACGCTCATCAACTGCGTTGTGAAGTGTTTTCACTGCAATGGCATAATCGCTTATATTTCCTAATTTCCTTTCAGTCTGCATTTCTCTTTGTCGGCATTCAAGGGCAACATTCGTAAAATACCACACCATTCCCATTCCAGTAAGAGTGACCATAAAACTGACAAGATTGACTTCAAACCCAAAAGGAGGGACAACCCCACCTCTTAAGTCAGGGAAAAAAGGAAACAAGAAGAGTTCCAAAGCCTGGTATTTAGTTAACTGATTCAGTACTTTTTCTCACTTACACAAAAATAGGGGAAAATTTATAGTGAGAAAATTCCAGATCAGATTCCCATTACTGATTCAGTGCTTTTTCTCACTTACATAAAAATAGGGGAAAATTTATAGTGAGAAATTCCAGATCAGATTCCTATTTTATATTACATAACATATTTATTACAGATTTCTAAACGAAAATATGTATAATAAATGAGAGTGGACGGTGTACACCAATTTTTGAGCAGATTCATGTTTCCGTTGTCGGTTGTATTTGGTTACACTTTGTAACAATATGATCCTTTGTGAATAAAATGTTATCAGAATTCCACTTCAGGGCTTAGTTCCCCTCCTGTTAAAAAATACAATGTAATATTTGTAACTCTACGCCTTTCCATTCTAGGTGGCATTACGCGTTGAGCTAATAAAAGTATGATGCAGAATAATTTGGATTTAAGCCATCATAAACGTTTCTTTGCAATGCGAAATAACATATGAAAATAAAATAATTCCACAACAAAATACCAAATCATAAAGTCTACATTTCTGAAAACATTTATTACATAAATGTTATAAAAAATAAATAATTTAATGAGTAATAATGAGTAATCTTTTATCCATGTTTTCTCAGATAGTTAAGGAATCAAAACTTTGAAATTGGGGATCACATCTGAGGATTATTATTATTATTATTATTATTATTATTATTATTATTATTATTATTATTATTATTATTA
>NC_089757.1:10813769-10833769 GCF_040412425.1 Macrobrachium rosenbergii | reverse complement strand
AATACGGCAATCGTAAATTCTTTAAACTAAAATATTCTTCAATCAATAGTCTGTATTTATTAGAAATGAAGGAATCAGCAACATCTACACTGAATGTCATGTGTGTTTGTAAGTTCATCATATATAAATCATATATATCTCGTATACACACATTATTATATATATATATATATATATATATATATATATATATATATATATATATATATATATATATATAATATATATAAATAAAGTTCCTGTAAAAATTCCTGTGTAAGCCTTTACCCATTCTGTTTGTATATAGTTCAACACTTGTTTAAATTTGTTCCAATTCCTGTTTAAATTTATTAAAATTATATTTAGATAATGCAGGGGAACATTTACTCATGCCTCTAACTTCACTAACCTCAGTGTGCCCCATTGCAATATACATCAGACCCCAACGGTGTTCAGCAAATTCATGCAGATTGAAATTCTGGGATGAAATAGCAAGGCACACATCCACAGATTTATCCACTAACAAAAGCTGTGTTTTTATCGTTAATACAATTATTTTCTGAAGTAACAGTTATAGATTTAAGGGCAACAATGTTATCATCAAATATTTACTTTATTAACTACTACTCGTAAATATCAACGGAAGCCCGGGTTCCAAGCATAGACTCGGTTGGATTGTGATTCCAGAGATACACACCAAGCATCTTATTCCCTTTATCACATTACAGCACTACAGACGCCCCCTAAGGATAAGTGGGTGACCGTGCCGGTTAATCTCAAACCAGCCAACCAATCGAATTTCAAAACTGTTTCTCAAGCACCTGGATTTTCATTTGAAACGGGATTGAACTCGGGATGAAAAAATAAAGTAATACTAAAAATTCCACTATCATTAATATTTAGGATCCAAGAGTTCCGACCCCGGCGCCCTTTGCAATCAGTGATACCAGACCAAAACCTGCAGCAACCATTCCCCGCCCCATTCCATGGCCAAAGAAAAATATGTAAAAGGCAAAGCAAAACATATAGCTGATGGCGACAATACTGTAACACTCAATGTATGAGATTTCGAAATTGTTTCAGAACTTAATTTCTTTGTCCTATTCTGTATTCATTTTGATTACAAAATTCCAAGGTTTATTATCGTTTCGTAAAACATTTTGTTTGCGTAGAAATTCTTTGTGGCACTGATTTACGTACATCCAATCAGATGGGTCTCGCTCAGTCGGTTAGAGTAAACAGGTCTACACCAGGCCACTTATTCACTTCAACCTAACCTTGTCATAACATTGCCTGACTGGAAATCTTGATGAAAAAGAGGATTCTAAGAAAGCGGTGAGATAAGAATATTCTTGGACTGATTTCAAAATGGGCTCTCTAAATCTAAGGAAATTACTCTATACTATACTTATACATACATACATATATACATAATGTATAATATATATACAGTATATATATATATATATATATATATATATATATATATATATATATATATATATATATATATATATATATATATATATATATATATATATATATATATATATATACTGTATATATATAAAACTGATAGGGTATAAAGGAAGTAAATTGCCAGTTATTAATTGTAAGTTCGCAACATTAACAAATCCCTAAAGCTACAGAACGGTTTTGAATTTCGTCACTGAAACCGATTGTCGGAAGCATATAAACGGAAAGCCCCCATAACTGCTAAATGTCAGTAATCGACAAGTGATGTTTCTCATTGTGAAAATACAGAAAATCAAATGGAACATAAAGGCCACGCTCAGAAGCCATTAACAGGGAGATTAAGGTTTCCAGCAAATGATGACGTCGCGCGTTCACATGAATTTCCCTTAGTTAGTTTTGTGGGAGGTATTGCCACCGTCCCAGCCCCCATATCTATGTAAAAACAAGTAAAAAATGCGCCGAAGTTTCTTCAGCGCAATCGAGTTTTCTGCACATCGTATAATCAAGGCCACCGAAAATAGGTCTATCTTTCGGCAGCCTCGGTATAATGCTGTATGAGCCGCGGCTCATGAAACTTTAACCAAGGTCCGGTGGTGGCCTGTCTTATATCGTTGCCAGAAGCACGATTATGGCTAACTTTAATCTTAAATAAAATAAAAACTATTGAGGCTAAAGGGCTGCAATTTGCTATGTTTGATGACTGGAGGGTGGATTATCAACACCAATTTGCAGCCCTCTGACCTCAGTAGCTTTTCAGATCTGAGGACGGACACACAAAGCCGGCACAATGCCTTTCTTTTCAGAAAACTAAAACTATTAATTATTGCTTTCATTACTCACTGCTTTTAACATAACACCAGTGTCCTTCTGAATAAGAGCTAAAAAGATCAATATCATTTTCTTTCCACAGCTTCTAAGCTTGATGTTTCCCTTTCACCTTCCCTTTCACTGACGGGACCTGATCAATACAAGTTCATTAAAACCAACATAACAGAAAATGAAATCGGAAATCCAAAAGAAGTCTCTCTGGAGGAATATCAATGTTCGGGTTTCAGGAAATCTTGGAAGTTTGTTTAAAATGGCACAGCCCTGTTGAGTGATCGGTTTACATCACGCGAAAAATGTAATCAGGTGTCTCGTTTCGTTCTGTGAATTCTCTGTTAAGAAGAAAGCTTAATAGAGAGCCCCGGAAAAAAAGAAAATAAAATTCCTTGTGCTATCGATTAAGAAATACTAGTAAATACTATATTTTTGACAATGGTGGCAAAAGGATTTTGAGCAGGATTGCAGGATTGAGGAGATTTAGCCTTCTTGAAAAGAATAAGACGATCATCGAGGCTACTGGCCTCATGCAACCTCCCCCCCTTATTTTTTAACCCAGACAACCTGGTACCATATAGGGTAAATAATATCTGGAGGTGCTGCAAAGCCTTGCGGCCAATTTGAAAAGTTTGGTAACCTCGCAAATTGAACAGGAGCTTAGTGTAATTATTTTTTTTTTTATCCTGATCGCAATAATGGTGCGATGCGAGGCTTACAATTCCCAAAATAGGGAAAAGAATTCTTCAAGAGCAAATGGGGTAGCATTTCACAGGTAATCAAAGCATAATGGAATATATTTATCCTTAAATTTTGTGCTTGTCAGATCAGATATATGTCGACTTAGCTGTAGATCCCCTTTCTCTCTTTAACATGTTTCATATATTCAGCATACTGTCATGGCACATAAATGTAGTGGCAATTTAATTTTGATATAAGAACATCATTAATATTTAACATGCAACACGGTATACTGTAGAGTAAGAACGATCTTGATCGTTATTAAAAATGGTTAGTAGCACGTAGTCCTACAGGTATTACATAAGAGTGTCAACCAGTCTCGTCCTTTAAGCATGTTACTGTGGTGCATAAGGACACCTGCTGTATTTTGTCAGTTTGTCAGTCATTAAGAATTATCTACAGTATGCAGGGTTGTAGGATACCGTCTATGCCATCATGTTTTTCAGTTTTAGACATCAAGGGCAGTGTTAGGGTTGTTTAACAAAATGCATATCACCCTACGAGGTTGCCCAACGAAATTCTGAAACGTCACACTTGGGGAATGTTTCAAGAAGAGGTCAACAAAACCTAGAAAACAATTCCTATTATTCGATTCGAAGTAAAAATAGCTGTGTTTTTAATGTCAACAAGTCATGCATACTTCTAGCATATTACTGTGGCATATAAGTGCAATGTCGACTTAAGTTTTCAAATCGCAACATCATTCAAATTATACATGCCACCTCATATAAAGTAAAAACGAGCTTGTCCGTTATTGAGAAGGCTTAGGAATAAGTAGGTGTGTAGGCTACTGATTGTATCAGCAAGCCTCGCCTTTTAAACATGTTACTTAGAAAGTATTTTAGGACGACTTAACCAAATCCTATAAAACAATTCTTATTGTTCTAATAGAAGTGAAAAATATTTGTATTTTATGTGTAACAAATCTTGGCTTAATGTATGTTTTCATCGAACCATTTCTCACAGATTGGTAATAGCAAGAAAATGACATTTGGTAGCCTAGGCTACACCTATGCCCTCAAATTATTCATTTGGTAAGGTGCGGAATCATTTAAACCTTTCTCTAAGTACAACTTGTTTTCAAATTTATAGAATTAATTTCTTTATGGTGAAAGTTATTGAACCATCACGGCAAGGAAAAAGTAGCCTTAAGAATGGTAACAGCAAGGAAAAGAATCTTAAACTAACAAGTGCTAGGCCTATACCCAAGGATTATGCATGTATTTTTATTGTTAACTATTCCAAATAAGTCAAAAATACATTACAGCATTTCTTATTTAACAAGGTAATAAATTTTTCGAATGAAATTGTATCTGACTTTCCTTTATTTTAGATATAAAGTACATGATTTTTTATGCAAAATTCTGTACTTTATATACGGCAACATTTAGGATTTTTTCTATTTTTGTTAGGAGAGAATGTATAGCTATTTTTATGCATAAAGAATACTGACTGCTTAATAAGGGAGTAAATTTTTCTAATCAAATTATAGTTGGTTTCAAATATTTGAGATTATACAGATTAGATTGCAAAACTCTTTACTTCAAACTACAATAAACCTCAGAATAGAAATATTTCAGAATATATTTTACAGTTATGGTTAATGTACCTACAAAAGGATAAAAATATTCTTATTATAATCAAACAAAAAGAAGCAAAGTTGCCGTAGTGTTTCGTCTCTACAGTATAGTGCTGTGTGCTGGAACAGGACTTTCAATATGGCCGCCCGAGGTCACATGCTCGGCAGGGAAATCGCCACTCCAAGTTATTGACGCTCTTTGCCTGGTACCCATTTTGGCTAAAAGGTGGACTGTATGGACCTAGCAAACAGGTATATATAACTCTTCTAATTGCTTTATCTGGTACTTAATGCTCTTACATTGCCTTAAACTTGTTTTTATACACTCATCTGCCGTTACATGTATTCGAGGATCGAGTGAAACGGGATTCCCAATACTCTCATCTAGCCCACACCGGAGGAAGGCCAGAAATAAAAGGAATTCCAGACTGACTTCAACCCAAAAGGAGGGAAACCCCTGCCTCTTAACAGATGGAAATTTATAAGTCAGGGAAAATGGAAACGAGAAGTTCTAAAGCCTGGTATTTAGTCATTCAGTGCTTTTTCCAACTTACATAAAAATAGGGAAAAATTTTATTGAGAAACTTCTGATCAGATCCACGTTTTACATTAAATAACACATTCATCACAGATTTCTATATGAAAATATGGATAAATAACGGAGAATGGTTGGTGTAACCGAGTTTTTTAGCAGATTCATGTTTTCGTTGTAGGTTGTCTCTGGTTGCACTTTGTAACAATATGATTTTTTGGGAATAAAATGTTGCCATAATTCCACTCAGGTGTTTAGTTCCTTACTAATAAACAATCCATTGTAATATTTGTAACTCTGTACCTTTCCATTTTAGGTAACTTAACGCGTTAAACAAATTTTTATTACGAATTGTAATACAGCTACTGTCTCGTTGAGAATATTTGTAATACTTTTTGTATAACTCTATGACAATCATTCAGTTACTTAATATATCTCTTTACTCATGTTTTCATTTGCCTGTTCATTTCATTCTGTAACACCTCTTGAATTCTTGAAGTAAACGATAAACCATGCAAGATCATTCTCTCGCCTCTATAAATTCACATTTAGCTGCCTAATATCTATAGCTGTCGGATTTTACATTTTCACTGGCTGCAATATCATAAAAATTACTATTAGTATCTAATATTTGCGTGCTTATTCAGATTATCAGTTAATTTCTGACCGAGTTTAATCTGCAAGTTTTTATATAACATTTATTCTTTTACCTATACATTTAGTTTATTTTTACCTTGATGTTGCTAGTGTATGAAGATGAAGAGATATGTTTTGCCTTCTAGTTATTTTTTTAAATCTTTGCTACACGCAAAGATTTTCCAACGGTATATTGATAACATACCATTCATATAACTGATTAACTATTACGCCATGACTGGTCTGTTTGTTTAAATTTAGGAGCTGGAAAAAATAAATGAAAAATTTAACGATAGAACAATGAGCAAAATTCTCCTCCAATGTCGAACCCGTTTCAAAGACAAGAACAAAATTGCACAGATAAGGTTTAAGTAGTTCTGAACTAGTATATGTTTTAGGAACTTGCTCAAAAATACTAACACGGGAAATCAATGGAGTGAGTGACTTTTAATCTCAAGGTCTAACAAGGTTCCTGCTAAGGCTTCATATACTGTAGTGGATTTATGTAATATATATATATATATATATATATATATATATATATATATATATATATATATATATATATATATATATATATATATATATATATATATATATATATATATATAATATATATATATATATATATATATATATAAAATATCCAGGTGAACCAAAAGTGGTTGGACAGTAAGTGGAATAGGGTTTGTGTTTGAGTTATACTATAACGATGATGTTTATTATAACTGTGGCGTTTGTGTTATACTAAATTTTATAACTAAACTGATTTAAATTTGATATTTTTCTTTTCAGATAAGCCATAATGGCATATAATTTAAATACTGATGCAAGAAAATGGATGTTAAAAGAGTATAGGAGTCTCAAAACGCTGAAACCATTAGAAGAAAATGGGTTGAAACATTTGGTACTCAAGCCCCAGAGACAACCCATTTACCGCATTCGTGACAAATTTTATACCACTGGCTCAATTCTTAATGCCCCAAAAACTGGTCGACCCAAAACAGTTTGCATAGAGGATCAAGGGCAACTTGTTGCCGAAGCATTTTGTCACAGTCCGAAAAAGTCCACCAGAAGAGCCTCTATTACACGAATTCTGAAACCTTATAGTCCAAGGCTAATTCATGGCTTATTGGAGGATGACCCAGACAGGCGGCTGCAATTTAGTGAAATCATGCTGAATGAAATGATAGACAATCCAATAATTTTAGACAACATATATATATATATATATATATATATATATATATATATATATATATATATATATATATATATATATATATGTCTAAAAGTCATGGAATCAGGATATACACTTCTGTATTCAGAGGGAAAGCACAACCTCTGAACAGGTTTAAGAAACAAAATTTGTTCAATTCTGAACAGCAACTTTTCACAACCCAACAAGCAGGCATCAATTTTCAAGCTACAAGAATAATAATACCTAATTAGTACAATAAAATTTAATGATAAATAATAAAATTTCAAAATATAAGTTATATAATCAACAAACACAGTTAAAAATATGAATAATTAATATAAAGGAATTCGTTGAGTTTCAGGCAGTTTAGGAAGGACTCTGACTCTCCGTAAACATTCAAAGAGAGATAAAGAGGTTTCTGAAACGTGGCATGGGTGTTATGAATGTCATGGGACCTTTTCAGTTTTTTAAAAAACAAAATGATTTTTTTGAATTTGTTAAAATGTTTATGACTAGAAATTTTAAATTCTGCCCAAAACCTATTACTTTAGTTTGGTTGTTCTACATAACTTTAAACAATGGTAAAGCTCACGGAAACTGGAAAAAAAACGAGTTAATATTTATATTCCTGTAAAGTCTTCAATCATGAAAAACATGTTGGATACATGAATAACGTAACGAATAACCTTAAATATGATGTTACAAAGTCCACGAAAACTGAAGAAAATACAAAACAAATTTGTCCTCCAGGAGATTCTTCAATCGTACGAAATATGTCGGACATACGGAGAAATTGTCAATTCATCCACATGTCAGGAAATACGGCTAAACATGTAAAATATATAACTGATCGATGCATTGACCCACCAATTTGTCACGAACACGGCTGCGACCGACTTAATCATAATGTCGTCAGGTGATACTCTCTGAGGCTGACAATTAAATCGTAAGCGTCCACAATTAGTGAAAGACACAATTAGGAAAGACACGGACAACGCACGCACGCACGCACACACACACACACACACAGAAGTTCTGTAGTTGCGAGATAACAAGAACGCAGGAAAATACTTACAAATAACGAAAATCATCGCAAAATATTCCATTTTGCATTGTAATTCTCCTTAACGATGATCCCAGTGATTTACTTGTTTAAAAATATTTCTCTACTACTCGTAAATATCAGCGGAAGACCGGATTCCAAGTTTAGTCTCGGTTGGTTGGTGAGTCTGGAGGTACATACCAAGCCTTTCATACCTTTTAAAAAATTAAAATACTTACGGCCTGTCCTAAGGTTCGTGAGGGCCTATGCTGGCATAAGGCCAACTTAATCTGAAACCAAACACACCAATCTCATTTCAAGACTGCTTCTCAATCACCTGAATTTTCATTTCAAAAGGGACTGAATTCGTAATGAAAAAACGAAAATACCGCTAAAAATTTCCACCGTCAATAATATGTAGGATCCACGAGTTCCGACCCCGCCCCCCTCACAATCACTGACGGCAGACAAAAAACTTGCAGCAACCATTCCCCGCCCCATTCCATTTACCCAAGAAAAATATGTAAAAGGCAAAGCAAAACATATAGCCGACGGCGGCAATATTGTAACAAAGAATGTATATGAGATTTCGAAATTGCTTCCGAGTGAATTTATTTCCCCAATTCTGCATTCATTTTGCCCACAAAATTCCCAGGTTTATTACCTTTTCGTTAAACATTTTGATTGAAAAGGAAATTTATTATGGCACTGGTTTACATCCCCGTTCAGATGCATCTCGTTCATCTGGTTAGATTCACTTGTTCTACTCTAAGCCACTCATTCATTCATTTCAACTCAACCTTTCTCATAAACTATTCTTGACTAAAAGTCTGGATGAAAAAGAAGATTCTAAGAAATCGGTGAGAAGAATCTTCTTTGAATTAATCTTAAATTTTTCTCTATACACGTACAATTACCTATGCAATCGCTGACTTTACAGGGATTACTCTATACTGTATCGTATTCAACTTTTCCTCGTACGAAACTTGGATTTAACCAGAATGTACATTCATATGCACGCCGCCCATATGTGTATGTGTGTATGTATGTATGTAGGCTATGTATGTATGTATATATACAGTATATACATATATATACATGTGTATATATATGCAGATGTATATATAAATATATATATATATATATATATATATATATATATATATATATATATATATATATATATATATATATGTTTGTGTGTGTGTAAATATAAATGAAAGAAGGATAAATTGCCAGTTATTAATTGGAAGTTCGCGATATCAACAAATCCCTAGAGCTACAGAATGGTTTTGAATTTCGTAATTGAAACCGGTTGTCGGAAGCCTATAAATGGATAGCCTCTATGACTGTTAAATGTTAATCATCGACAAGTGAAATTTCTCTTAATAAAAATACAGAAAATCAAATGGAACATAAAGGTCACACTCAGAAGCCATTAACAGGGAGATTGGAGAGTCGAGCGAATGACGTCACACGTTCAAACGAATTTCCTTTAATTAGTTATTTTGCGCTTTTTGGAGCATTGTCCCCCCATCGTCCCCTCTAACCCCTACATCTATATATAAAAATATTTACGTTTCATTCAATGTCTGGCACTGTTGCTGCCGAGAATTAGCCATAATTCACTTCTGTTAGCCTTTACAACAGAAATGTCCTAAATAAGAGCCAAAATGAATTTGTATAATTTTCTTTTCTCAGCGTCTAAGCCTGATGTTTCCCTTTCACCCTCCCTATCACCGACGGGGATGGGACATTCACATATATATTCAAACTACACGACTGTCGTTCTCGCTTGCCTTTCGGAAGCTACGATCAATAAACCACAGAAAGAGAGTAAAGGTAAATAGAAGACGTCATTTTCCTGGAGGTCTAAAGGAACTCTATCAAGGAATTTTTTTAAAATAAAATGTTCTACCAAGATAGACCAGCAGCATATTCTCTACACAACAGGATGGAGTTCATATCTGAATTTATTTAATAAAATTTCCTTACTTACAATTGTATTTAAGGTCTTTCTGCGGATAAAGAAGAGTGAAAAACTCCTAACAAATATTAAATAAGACGTTGATAAGAGAGAACTGCAACAAGAAAAAAAAAGAAAAACAAAATGTCTTGCGCTCTCGATTAAGAAATACTGGTAAATACTGTATTTTAGACGAAGATAACAATAGGATTTGAGCAAGATTGCAGGATCTGAAGAGATTTAGCCTTTTTGAAGAGAATACAATCATACGATAAGGAGAGAGAGAGAGAGAGAGAGAGAGAGAGAGAGAGAGAGAGAGAGAGAGAGAGAGAGAGAGAGAGAACAATAAGAAGTGATTTTATATTTCATTTTCTAAGTGGTGCTTGCCCTTTCTTCGGTATGAAAAAGAGACCGATATGAAAGAGCTTAGCTTATATTACAGTGGCATGAAATTGTAACATAGTCATGCAATTTGAGATTATATATTATATATATACTATATATATATATATATATATATATATATATATATATATATATATATATATATAATATATATATCTTTCTCCTTCCTATATATATACTGTATATATATATATATATATATATATGGATATATATACTTCATATATCAATGTCCCTATCTTTCTACTTCCTAATGAACACCATTCTTTGGAAAGGACTTCATCTTTCTGAATAATTGTTCCATATAAAAGGTTTCATCTTAATAATAATAATAATAATAATAATAATAATAATAATAATAATAATAAAATAATATAATAATAATAATATATAGGAAGTAGACCCTCTTTCAAACAGGTTTTATTGAAAGTGATTGCTGCGTCAGCTGCATTCAGTTTATATAGAGTTTTATATTTTTATAATAACTGCCTTTTCTTGGCTGCTGCATTGCGCTAATAAACCCTCCGATACTTGACATTTCTGGAGAGGGAAACAGTCTGAATCAGGATATAATATAAACTGAAACAAAGTCCGGAAACTGAAATCTGGTTTCATGGTCCGTAGAGTTGTTCAAGTCAGTCTAGTTATAACTGTCTACAACATGTATGTAAAACCAACGCTTCTCTCAATCTCTGTCGAGCATGCTCACAGAAAAGGAGGGGGTAGGCTGATGTTCATTCTTCTTCTTTTTGGGGATAGGAAAGTTTGAATTTTTATTGGGGGGAGAGCCGGGGGATTACAGATAAAGAGTGAAGATGAAGGAAGGATGTGTAAGAATAGAGGGGGCCAGACTCCCTGGCTATGTCACTTTGTTACAGGGACGTTAGTGCAAGATTGATTTTAGTTGTTAGCTAAGGCAAGAGGGTTTAGAGACACGGGATATGTCTGGATGATTTTTTTTTTTTTTTTTTTTTTTAGTGGGTGGTGATTGGGGAGCAATGCTGGTGGTTATCACTGCCTCTTAGTCGCTTGGCACGGTTATCGGAAACACCGACATAATTGGAAAGGCCTAGGACTCGATATGCCTAAGGCTGCTAGAGGAGCTCTTAATACAGCAAGTTAAGCCCTCACTAAATAAAACCCAGGAGTTCTCTTCCTACCCATCAGCATTAGACGACCTACTGTGCAAAGGCCTGCAACAGACACCATATCAAGCAACACTCCCGGTCCAGCAATGCAAGAGCCAGCCAGCCATCTAGCGACCAATGAAAATATTCGGCGGATAATAACAGGCAGTGACATCGCGCAAAGTCACGCACCACGCAGTAACATCGCCAACCAACACCGACGCTCGGCGAGACTACAGCAACGCGGCCATCGAGTTTGAAAATTTGGCTTGACAAGAACTCCCGCCGTCCAATCTACAACGAGCATTTCGCCTCAGCCAACCAGCGGTCAGCATGCAGTTGTCCACCTGCTGACCATCGTGTATATAAAGCCAACTCCAGCCAACTCCGTCCTGTACCGTGAGTATGCCCAACAAAGATTGAGAGAAATGTTACAACTAGACTGACCGGGAGAACTCTACGGACCATGAAACCAGCTTTCAGTTTCCAGACGCACATTGCAAAAGCCACAAATATATTATTTTTCCCTCTCCAGAATGACAAGTATCTGAGAGTTGCTAGCGCACTGCAGTGACCAAGAAAAGGCAGTTATCAGAAGAACAGAGAAAAACTCTATACAAACTGAATGCAGGTGACCTAGCAATCACTTTTAATCATTTTTTTCTCGTAGGGAAAAATTATGTAAAAAAATATTTGCAATGTTATTTGTTTCATATATGATAATCATTCGGTTATTCAATATGATAAACAATGCAAGACACTTCTCTCTCTCACACACCAACATTTTGGAGCTTAATTTTTATATAGTAGGCGGCTGTTAAAATGTTTTAAAATCCTTAGCATTATAAAAATTAACATTCATTCCTAATATTTCCGTGGTTACTAATTCTATTGGTTAATTTGTACGCCTGAAGTTGAATTGATTACGGTACTGACTGAGTATTATCTGCGAGTCCTTATATAAAATTTATTCTTTTACCTTTACATTTAGTTTATTTCCTTCTTATTATTGCTGTTTTATGCAGATGAAGCGATATGCAGTTTTGCCTATCCAGTTACGTCAATCTTCATCTTTTCATCTCAAATGGGTTCGGCATAAAATGGGTTTCCACTTCTTCTTTATTTATGTATGAATTTTTTTACACATGTGAGTTCTTCGTTGGGAGAGTCGGCAGAGTTGTCGGCTAACACTCTGCTAGGCCCGAGTTCGAGTCTCCGGCCGGCCAATGAAGAGTTAGATGAATTTATTTCTGGTGATTGAAATTCATTTCTCGGTATAATGTTGTTCGGATTCCACAATAAGCTGTAGGTCCCGTTGCTAGGTAACCAACTGGTTCTTAGCCACGTAAAATACGTCTAATCCTTCGGGCCAACCCTAGGAGGGCTGTTAATCAGCTCAGTGGTTTGGTTAAACTAAGGTATACTTAACTTTAGTTACACATATGACTATTTCCATATTCTAAAATATTGCTTCATAAAGAATTCATTGTATCTTAGGAATAAATTACTGCCAAGGAGAATAGTATATAATTGATACATGCATTTACATACATACATACATACATTCATCCATCCATCCAAACATACATACATATATATATGACTAAGAGGCCAATTTACATAACGTCAAACCTACTATTAAAAAAACAGAATGAGCAATACGTCATGAAAGGTTAGTTTCCTAGATTTAGGAGCTAGAAAAATATCAACAATTTAATTGTGAAATAATATGCAATCATTTGCCCATGTCTCCTCAAATGTTTAAGGAATTAACTCTTTGATACTGAAAACAAACCTAAGGAGTCTTATCATTACTGAAAATATTATTATTTTATCATAGTTCCCCATGCCAGTGAACTGACCTAAATGACTAATTTTTCTAAAAACAAAATCTAAGCTTTATGTAATATAATTTGTATTTGAAAAGTCTTGACAAGCTGATGAATTGAAAATGATGAAGATTCTGGCAAAATTTCACGAGGATTCTTCCACTTGTGATAATGGACCACTCGCTTCGCCGGAACCCAATACCGTATAACTGAAAATTTTCTTTACCAACATGAATGTCTCGTTACGACGGTAGGCATTGGCCATTCGGGTATATTCAAAGATGCACTGATCATATTCTGCAGGTATCTTCCCACAAGAATATACTTACAAATTCCATTTTCTCAAAAGAATATACACACAAATTCCATTTTTTCAAACAAATATACATACAAATTCCATTTTCTCAAATGGATATTCAACAAATTAAATTTCTCAAACGGAAATGCATACGAATTCAATTTTCACAAAAGATATACATAAAAGTTCCATTTTCTCAAATGAATATACATACAAATTAAATTTCTCAAACGGAAATGCATACAAATTCAATTTTCCCAAATGATTTACATAAAAGTTCCATTTTCTCAAATGAATATACATACATATTCCATTTTCTCAAATGAATATACATGTAAATTCTATTTTCTGAAATGAATATTCATACAAATTCCAACTGGTTGCAATATAGAGAAAGGCGTTTACATTTCATCGACGGTGGGTCATGTGCTATTTGTACAAAGTTCAACTGAACATTATTGCCAGCTGTAACCCGAGATTTAAATGCCAGATCATCTCAAAGACTTGGTCTCCCACCAAATCCTTCACCGAGCGTTTACAGGAAAATGACAATGCTGAGAGTACATTTACTTAATTGAATAACACTTGCAGAGTAATAACATATCTCGTAATTAGTGCAAAGTTCACAGTTGCACGTGAAGTAATGCTCGCGACGATAAAAGTTAGAGGCAGAGAAAGGCGGGGAAGGCGGGAAGGGTGAATTGTCTTAACTGCTGTGCTAAATAGATGTTTATGCCCTAATGTGGCTGATGCAACAAGGGGGAGAACTTTAATAATGGAATATGTCAACGGGTTACGTGTGACATTATCTCAGGCACTACCGGACGGATTAAACTTTACAATTTTATACTACGACGTTGAGTAAACTAAAGCAAGACTACAAACTATTAGCTTCAAGCGATAATGAATATTTCTGCAATGCGAAACAAACATCACATTATCAAGTCAGTATTTGTGAAAACATTTGTTAGATGAATTAGTACAAGAAAAAAACCTGATGTTATATAAGGACAAACACATTCAATAAATCTCTGAATGACACAAAAGAGAAGCAACATAACGTGTTGTGCTATTGAAAAGGTTTTCAGTAGGAGACAATGAGTGTTTTGTGGTGAATAGGGAAAACCCTGTTTAGCGATTTTTCTTTGCTCAAAATATAAGGTCCTCTTTATTGTATGATTTCCTTTGAAGATGTATTTATATATATATATATATATATATATATATATATATATATATATATATATATATATATATATATATATATATATATATATATATATATATATATATATATATATACTATAAATACAATACGCCAAAGGAAATCATACAATAAAGAGAACCTTATATTCTGAGCAAAGAAAAATCGCTAAACAGGGTTTTCCCTATTCACCACAAAACACTCATTGTCTCCTTCTGAAAACCTATTCAATAGCACGACACGTTATGTTGCTTCTCTTTGTGTCATTCAGAGATCTATTGAATGTGTTTTGCCTTAAATAATATTAGGTTATTTTTCTTGTACCAATTCATCTAACAAATGTTATCACAAATACAGACTTGAAAATGTGATGTTTTGTTTCGCATTGCAGAAATATTCATCATCGCTTGAAGTTTATAGTTTGCAGTCTTGCTTTAGTTTGCTCAACGTCGTAGTATATATATATATATACATTATACACACACACACATATACATATATATATATATATATATATATATATATATATATATATATATATATATATATATATATATATATATATATATATATATAAATAATGAAATATTGTCAATTGTACACGCGTGACGTTTTTATGTTTGCAAATATTAAGCCACAAATATCGTTCAATATTCAGTTCGCTATACCTTTGGAATAACTCACATCCAAGTGAAATTATACTCAATAAGCGCATCTGCCTAGCCAGGATTCGAACGTGGCATTTTGATTTGGATATAGTGATAAAGCCCTGTCTTGGCCACTCGGCTCTGTCTATTATGATTCCCCAGGGGCGACTCCTGGCCGAGGCAGATGCACTTATCAATCCTGATTCCGCTGTAATTCCGGTGTAAGCTGTTTGCAAGGTATAGTGAAAACATACCATTCATATAACAGATGAACTATTATACCATGTTTGTTAGTTTGCTACATTTCGGAGCTAGGGAAAAATAAATCACCATTTTAAGGGTGGAATAATAGGAATAATTTTGCAAATGTCTCCTTAGAGGGTTAGGGAATCAACGCTCGAAACTCGCAACGATCTAAATGATACTTATTAATGTGCAGGATATTATTGGTTTATAAGTTCTCTAGAGCAGTCAACTAAAATACTAGATCCCTATAATGCTGGCCCAAATGGCTTAGTTTTAATAATAAAATATAAATTTTACTTAATTCTATGTAATAATTTACAGTGAAAAATAATGTAATTTACAGTGAAAAATAAAGTAATAAGTAGATAAAATGAAAATGCTGGTGATAACGGACCACTCGCTTCGCCGCAAACCCAAATTGCTTATAACTGACAATTTTCTTTCCTAACATGAATGTCTCCATACGACGTTAGGCATTAGTCATTTGGGTATATTTAAGGACGCATTCATCACATTCTGCGGATATTTTTGCAGATAAATACAAATACACGTTCAATTTGCTCGAATGAATATAAATACGAATTACATTTTCTCGAACGAATACATATACCAATTCCAAACTGGCTGTAACGTATAGAAAGGCGATGGGCATTTATATTTCGTCAACGGTAAATCATGCGCTATTTGTACAAGGTTCAAATGTCCCTCAGTGTCAGCTCTAACCCAACACTTAAACGCCTTATCATTTCACGGACTTGGTTTCTCACCAAGCACCTAACTAGATGAGGGCAAGAAAATGAGCGCTGAGACAGTATTTGCTTAACTGAATCACGCTTGCCAGGTAATAGTATTTCTCGTAATTAGCGCAAAGTTCCCAGTTGCACATGATGTAATTCTGGCGACGATAAAAGCTAGACAGAGGAAGAGGATGGCAGAGGAGACGGGAGGATAATTGTCTGAATTATTGTCATAAGCAGAAGTATATGCCCTAAATACGGCTGCTATTACAATGGAGACAAATCTAATAATGGAATATGACAGCTGCCAACGAGTGGAGTACGGCATTATCCCAGACACTACCCGATGGACGGCTTAGTGTCCAACTTTACAATTTCCCACTCCGACACTGAGTAAACTAAGGCATTACTGCGAAATATTAGTTTTAAGCGATAATGAACATCTCTCTGCAATGCGAAATGACACAAGAAAGTACAAACACTTATAAAACAAAAACTCACATTATTTGGTCAATGTTTGTGAAAAAATATTTACAAGCATTATTAGTATAAATAATAGCCTAATAGCTTTAGTGACAAACGCATTCAATAAATCTATGAATGGAACGGCACGAAGGAGAAGCAACATGACGTGTCTTGTTACTGAAAGGCTTTTCAGTAGGAAACAATGAGTGCTTTGCGATGAATAGATAAAACAAAATTTGGCGGTATTTATTTGCTCAAACCGTAAGGTCTTCCTTTATTACATGATTTTCTTTCATTCCGGATCGGATGGTATTATGTATATGCATATATAAATATAAATACATGTATATATAGATATACACATAAACACACATACACACACAATATATATATACATATATATATATATATATATATATATATATATATATATATATATATATATATATATATATATATATATATATACAGAATGTAGGCTACGTCACTAAAGCGCGTGACTTTTTTATGTTTATCAGTATTAAGCCACAAATATCGTTTAATATCCGTTACACCATACCTTGGGAATAACTTACACCCAAGGTGAATTTTACTCAATGCCTGCCCAGGATTCGAACGTGCGCCTTTGGCTTAGATACAAGGATTACCCGTCTTTGTAAGACGGAGGCTTAAAAGTATAGAGCCACTACACATAACACTCCTAATAATCAAGATCCCTTTTAGTCTTGATTTGATATTTATAGTGTCTGATAATCATAAGGAAGAATTCCTATTTATACAAAAATTATGCATCATCACATCCGCAAACGGCACGTGCACCTGCTTACAACAGAGAGAGAGAGAGAGAGAGAGAGAGAGAGAGAGAGAGAGAGAGAGAGAGAGAGAGAGAGAGAGAGCATTTTCCTATATTTATGGATCCTGTTTTGCTTCTGTTTTCCTCACTTCTTCAAGACTTATATGGTCAGCTTACTTCTTAATAATTACCAATAAAATTACGTAAGATCATTTCACTATTCAACTTAACCCCTTAACTTTTAGGGCCTCACTGTCTTTCACTGCAGCTCCAGAAGACTTCCCAAGGTTTGTCCAATGATTCAACAATGGTCACCACCCAATTACTAACCACCAATTAGAGACGTGATAATTTATTTACTGATTTCTTGATAAGACTGGGCTGTCATACATCCTTCATCTTTTATCCAGGACTGGTACTGACCTGAGAGTCCAAACTCTCATTACACTTTTTACATGATTTGAATAGCAACACTTTAAAGATGATCTGCGTAAGACAGCCCCATAACGATGATCTCATCACACGATAAAATTATATGGTCACTGGGTGGAATATTCCGTTATGTAATCTACTGGTAACTTTTCCAGTTTTCTTTTTATAGGTGGCATTCACTTTTTTATCGGCGGGCTATCTATCCATCTACCTATCTGTCTATATATATATATATATATATATATATATATATATATATATATATATATATATATATATATATATATATATATATATATATATATATATATATATAATATATATATATATATATATATATATATATATATATGTGTGTGTGTGTGTGTGTGTGTATACACATATATATATATATATATATATATATATATATATATATATATATATATATATATATATATATATATATATATATATATATATATATATATGTCTCAGCAGGAAAAGAAGAACGCAGGTTAAGAACCACCACATTTTATTTGCCACGCGTTTCGTTGTTTCTTCATAACAACATTCCTGGCTTGTAATCTAAATTACCTAATAATTTATTTATAACGTAAACAGTTCAATTTCTGTTTTGTCCACTAAGTAGTTTATATACTATTGTAAATAATTTTTAAGGATTTTTATCAGTTATTTCTACTGTTCATGCCTTTACTCAGCTTTGTGAGCCAATAATGACAGCATAATCTTTTAACTATTAAAATACTGTAATGTCCCTTTTAGGCTTGAAAATGTTTTTATGAAGAAACAACGAAACGCGTCGCAAATAAAATGTGGTGGTTCTTAACCTGCGCTCTTCTTTTCCTGCTGAGATTTAGATTTCCAAAACATCTGTCTACTTACACTATGTACGTATATATATATATATATATATATATATATATATATATATATATATATATATATATATATATATATATATATATATATATATATATATATATATATATATATATATATATATGTTACATAAAATATGGATAATTGCCAAATGTGTACATTTTGCGAGAAAGTTGCAAAATGTACACATTTGGAAATTGCGCTTGCCAAATGTAGATAATTATCCACATATGGCAATTTTTTAAAAAAAGTTTTTGCCGATTGTATAGATAAATAAATATGTTCAAACTAAAATGAGTATTTTTATAAAAACTAAAAGGATTGACACTACTTTAACACTTACAGTAAATATTGCTACAAGAACGACCAGGGTGGAATTTTAAATATTTGTGCAGGAGCATCTGGAAGTTGTGCAATTTGTTTTACAGGCACACTTCACATACCCTTGGCCTCCTGTACCTACAGCGGTTCTCAAAGCCATTTCAACGTCGGGATGACGGGAGCGCCAAGGTAAAAAATATTGGGCCGTGTTAGCAACAGCTCGTTTTTTGATGTAAGGGGCTAGCACACAAAACTTGCTGAAATGGTTGATGAAGGTCAGAATATATTTAAATTCCCCATCAGGTAATAAAATTGATCAAGTCAATTTGGCATCGACTCGCTTCTAAGAGGCAACAACCTTTATGTACTCTACGTTTTTTCTTCTCTTGACACTTGCAAAAACTTATGAACATCTGGCAGCACTGCATAGTCAAATTAGCCCACTTCTTTTGTCCTTCTTTGAAAGTTTTCTTTTCACCGCCATGACCCACAGCTGAATGCGCGGCCGAAATGGCCTGATGAACTTCCTCAAACCACACTATAAGCTTAAATTCAGTTTCCAATCCTTTACGCTTCCTTAAGTCGGTCATCGTCGCCAACTCTGAGAATTTCGAATCTTTTTTCATATTATAGTCATCGCTGG
>NC_089757.1:10753769-10808769 GCF_040412425.1 Macrobrachium rosenbergii | reverse complement strand
TCATTCCTTGGCAACATTCATAAAATACCACACGAATCCAATTCCTATCGATTCACATTCCAGTAAGTTTTCAATGAGCCAGGTTATAAAGCCTAAACATATACGCATTTAAAGGCTGTTTAGAAATAAAAGTTTGGGACATTCACAAATATCTTCAAACTACACGACTGCTTGCCTGCCAGAAGCCACTCTTCATAAACCATTAAAAGACACCAGAGGGTAAATTCCCTTGGAGGTCTAAAGGAACTCCAGTTAATGCATTTCTTGGCTTCTGGGGATAAAAAAGACGACAAACTCATCACAGGTAATAAAATAAGGAGGCTGAATTGTAAAAACTTCGTAAAAAAGAGATAAAAACGCATCACAACAAATAAAACATGGAAGCTAAAAAAGTAAGAAGTAAGAAAAGGAAAAAAATCCTTGCGAACTCGAATAAGAAACACTGGTAAATACTACATTTTTGACGAAGATGGCAATAGGATTTTGAGCAAGACTGCAGGATCTGGACAGATTTAGCCTTTTTGAAGAGAATAAGACGATCATCGACATGGGGTGAGAGAGAGAGACAGAGGGAGGTGTTAGTGATTTTATATATCACTGTCAAAATATTGCTTACAATTTCTTTGACATGAAAAGAAACAGAGACAATAGGACAAAGCTTGCATTACAGAAGCATAAAGCTGTGACATAGCTTTGCAATTCTAGGATGATTTTATATGTATGTATGTGTGTATATACATACATACATACATACATATAAATACATACACACACACACACACATATATATATATATATATCACTATAAATCTTTTTCCCCTATTGAAAGTGGTGGCGCCAGAAGGGTACGACCTTCCGGTTTTCCTGTAAATCTTTGGGGATGAGGCTGCTGACCTCATGCCCTTTGTCTTAAACCCAGACGATGCTGGAACCATTGACAGATTGGCGGAAAGGTAGACGGAAGGCCGGGAGCTATCTACGGACCCAGCAAACACGTATACATTACTTTATTTAGTGCCTAATGCTCTGACATTACGTTAAACTTTTTTTATATCACGTCATATATACAGCAGAGATACACATATTGGAGGACGCTGCGGAACGGGATACCTAGTGTCCTTAAGTAGCCCAGGCCGCAGGGAGGCGAGAAAATGAAGGAAAACGAGAATGACCTAAACTCCAAAGAAAGGACATCCCTGCCTCTTGAGAAATGTAAATTTAAATAACAGGGAAAGCGGAGACAAGAAGAGTTCCAAAGCCTGGTATTTAATCAACAGATTAAACCTTTCAGCTCCTGAAGTACACGATAAACAATTCAAGACTCCTCCTTCGCCTTTATAAACCAACATTAACTGGTTTATTTTTATAGCTGACGGATGTTAAATTTTTACCATCTGTAGCATCATCATAATTAATATTCACTTCTAATATCTTCATGCTTACCCAGACTGTTAATTAACTTTTGCGCCTAAATTTGAACTAATAATGATATTGATTCATTGCGCATGATCTGCAAGCCCTAGTACATCTGCTCTCTTATTTATGCATTTATTCTTTTCTTACGGTTGCTATTTTATCAAGATGACGCGATATAATATTTTACCTAAACAATTAGGTCACTTTTCCTCTTTCCATCTCAAAAGGGTTCGGCATCGAATCAATATCCATCCCTTTATTTACTTGTGTAAGAATTTTTGTTACCAGAGTAACTTTTTCATATTCATTCAATGTAGAATCCACTATATCCTGGGAATAACTTAAAACCAGGGAGAATTAGCCTATATATAACTAATAAGTGTATCTGCCCCAAGACAGGATTCGGACCTGGACCTTTGGTTTCGATACAATAACAGATAGTCGGCTTTGGCTATTCGGTTACCAAGAGATTCGATGCTAAATGATATTTGAGGCCTACTACTGAAGCATTCGAAAAAGTTATGCTTCTAGAAATTACAAAATTCATAATTAGACAAGTGTTACAAACTTAGCCCGTCAGCTATCATGTTGGAAATGGGTTGGTGTCGATTACAGGTACAGAGCCTCAATTCGACAGCAATACGTACAGCACAGTCGACATCAGCATGCACCTCTTCTGAAAGCCGAATGGTCAAGGTCGACTGCCTATCACTGTATCTAAAACAAAGGCCCACGTTCGAATCCTGGCACGGGCAGATGCACTTACCGATCATAATTCCTCTGGGGAGTAAGTTATTCAAAAGCTATAGTGAAAACATACCATTTACATAAGAGATCAATTATTTCGCCATGGTTAGCCACTTTGATAAATTTAGGCGGTGGGAAAAATGCATTAACAATGAGCAGTTTTGCCCGTGTCTCCACAAACGATTAAGGAATCAACGCTCTGATACTTGCAATACACCTAAGGAGTATCATTATTACAAATATATTATTATTTTATAGTTTCTCGAGGCCACCGAAATAAAATACTAAATCCCTACAGGGCTGGCCTGAATGGTTTGTTTTAACAGAATTAAAAATTTTTCCTTAAAATTTAAAAAAGAAAAAATATGTAATAAATGGATAAATCGATACTAATGAAGATTCTCACAAAAATTTGCAAGGAATCTTGAGCCAGTGATAATGGGCCCAAAAGCGAATAACTGACAATTTTCTTCCTCAACATGAATGTCAAGTTACGAGGGTTGGCATTGGCCATCTGGGTACATTGAAAGACGTATTTATCATATTCTGCTATTTCCCATGTGAATATACTGTACATACAAATTAAATATGCTCGAATGAACATACATGCAAACTCAAATTTCTCAAATTAAAATGGATACAAATTCCATTTTCTCAAATGAAAAAAGCTGTACATACCATTCCATTTTCTCAAATGAAAAAAGCTGTACATACAATTCCATTTCCTCGAATGAACATATATACTAACTCCACTTTCTCAAATGAACACAGATATAAATTCCCTTTTCTCAAATGAATATCCATACAAATTCCATTTTATCGAATGAACATATATATTAATTACACTTTCTCAAATGAATATACAAACATATTGCATTTCTCAAAGGAATACACAAACTTTTTAAATTTTCTCAAAAAATTATACAAACTTATTCCACTCTCTCAAATGAATATACAACATATTCCATTTTCTAAAACGAATAAACAAACTTATTAAATTTTCTCAAAAAATTATACAAACTTATTCCACTCTCTCAAATGAATATAGAGACATATTCCATTTTCTCAAAGGAATTTACAAACTTATTCACTTTTCTCAAAAATTATACAAACTTATTCCACTCTCTCAAATGAATATACAGATATATTCCATTTTCTCAAAGGAATATACAAACAAACTCCAAACTGTCTGAAATATAGAGAAAGACAATAGGCGTTTACATTTCATCAACGGAGGGTCATGTGCTATTTCTACAAAGTTCAACTGAACATTATTGCCAGCAGTAACCCAAGATTTAAACGCCCCATCATTTCACGGACTTGGTCTCTCACTAAATCCTTCACCGGGCTTTTACAGGAAATGCCAGTGTTGAGAGTGTATTCACTAAACTGAATAACACTTGCGAGGTAATACCAATTCTCGTAATTCATGCAAAGTTCCCAGTTTCACGCCATGTAATTTCGGCGACGATAAGGTTAGATAGAAGAAGAGGAAAGCAGTGCAAAGGGGAGGGTGAATTGTCTGAATTATTGTGCTAAATAGAAGTTTATTCCCTAAAAATGTACTGCTATTTGCAATGGGGACGACTTAGTGATCGAATATGACAGAGCTGCCAACGGGATAACTATGACACTATCCCTGATAATATCTTTGTGTGACTTGGTGTCATTTTACAATTAGCCACTCCGACGTTGAGTACACAAAAGCATTGCTACAAAATATTAGACTGAAGCGAAAACAAACAGCTCTCTGCATTTCGAAATTACATGAGAAAATATAAACACTTTGAAAACAAAAAAATCATGTTTTCAAGTCAATATTTGTGAAAAAACATTCGTTACAGGAATTGGCACAAAAGAAGTGACAATAATATTCTCTCAACAAACGCATACAATATATCTATCAATGGAAAGAAACAACAAAGAAGCAACATAATGTGTCATGTTACTGAATGGGGTATTCAGCAACATACAATGAGGGTAGGGTTTTGTGATGAACGGGGAAAATCTTATTTAGCGGCATTTATTTACTAAAATACGAGATCCTTCGTTATTGTATGATTCATTTTGATGCTAGATGACATTTTATATATGTATGATTTTTTTACGTACACAAATACTGTTTAATATAAATTAACTTTAAACTGGGAATGACTTACACCCAAGGGGAATTATACTCATAAGGATATGTGTAATTAATATAATTAGTTTAAGGAATTAATAGCGTTTCGTTTCAGCATTTGGTATAAAAATTTCAACTCTGTGACTTTCCACTTCCATTCAAAGAGAAACAAAAATAATAGGGTTTCTGATACCGCATTCTTTTCGTAGCCTACCTTTGGTTTATGAAAGCGATGCGCGAGAGTTATCTTTTTCCGGCAATATTGGAAAACGTCACCTTAAGGCCAAAATGTTTAAAAAAATAAAAAAATAATAAAATATTTTTTTTTGGAAGACTCCAGTCATGCAACATATGTTGAGTAATCGTAAAAATTTCAAATTTAGCCAATTTTTAAGCTACTGCGTTAGTCTGGTTGTTGCATATAACTTTAAACAATGGTAACGCCCGCGAAAACTGATGAAAATATGAGTTAATATTTATATTCCTGAAATTCTTTAATCGCACAAAACATGTTGGATACATGTATAATTTGTAAATTCATGTTTTTTAAGCTATATCATTAAAATGTAACGACATATAACTTAAATATAATGTTAAAAAGTCCACGAAAACTGAAGAAAATATAAATCAAATTTTTACTCCGGGAGATTCTTCAATCGTATGAAACATGTCGGACATACGTACAAATTGTCAATTCACCCAAATGTCAGGCAATATGGCTAAACATGTAAAATCTATTACTGATCGATACATCGACCCACCAATTTGTCACGAACACGGCTGCAACCGACTTAATCATAAAGCTGCAAGTCAGGTGATGTGTACTATGAGGCTGACATCACAAATTAGAATCGTTAGTGTTGGCCTCATTCGGTCGTCAGCTTTGCATGATACTGATAGCAGTTTGAAAGGAAGGAGGAAATACTTTTTTATTTTTATTGTCATGGCGTTTTTTATATATATACCGACTAAAGCAACAACAACAACAACAACAATAACAACAACAATAATAACAATAGCAATAATAATAATAATAATAGTTATGTATATGATGTCTTAAAACTGTGATTTGCAAATCCATAGTTATAATATAATATGTACATATAATATAACTGTGGATTTGCTAATAATAATCCAATAATAATAATAATAATAATAATAATAATAATAATAATAATAATAATAATAATAATAATAATATAATAATAATAATAATATTGTTATTATTATTATTATTATTATTATTATTATTATTATTATTATTATTATTATTATTATTATTATTATTATTAAAAATCCACAGTTATGTATATGTAATATATACATAACTATATTTGAAAAGAAGTCGAAAAATACTGCAATTAAAAGTTGAAAAATGCAATTAAAAGTCGGCCTTGACAATTACTATAAGACAAGAACACTTACATAACATATACAGAAATACCTCTATAGTTACGAGATAACAAGAACTGTGGACTCAATTTAAAAATGACGGAAATTCTCCATGGGTATCATCATCTAACTCCAGAACTTCATAAAATGTTCAATTTTGCATTCTACTCCTCATCTAACTCCAGAACTTCATAAAATGTTCAGTTTTGCATTCTACTCCTCCATAACTGTGATCCCAATGATTTACTTGCTTAAAATAACTCTCCACATTCGATAATCCCATAAACACAGCTAAGATATAAAGGTTAACCATAAGCTGTTCTTTCAAAGGAAGCTGGTCTTCCTATAAAGCCGGTTTCAGTGTTTCTCTCATTGTTATCATTCAAGGAAAGCAAGTAGTTACTAATTCGTATTGTACATAGGAAAAAAGTTATTTCAACTTTTTTTTTTATGGATGCACCTGTAATATTATTCAAAAATGCTTTACGTTCTCCAAACATTACAGCAATTACATGAACTATTATGCATGCCTTTCTGAAGCTCTTCCTATTTCATTTACGTAGTTTTTTTACTCTTTTTATTTTTTGTAACTTTTTATTTTAATGAATTCAGCGTCGTCCATTCTATTCTAGGCCAACTCGCTGTTATTAATAGACAATTTTATTTCCAATGCAGCAATTTAATTTTGTAATAATGAAAGAATTTCATATTTTTTATACATTTTTTAAGTAATACTTCGAGTTTTACCAAGAATTTTAATAATAAATTTAATGTTGCCACTGTTGTTGTGCAATACCTGACACAGTTTTGCCTTGATGGTTGGGTCGTAAATATATGAAAATGTCATCCAAGCCTCCACAAGTTTTGATTTTACTTGTAATTAAAATCAAAACTTGTGAAGGCTTCTTTAAAAAACAATGGCGTTAGTGACGTTGATAGTTATAACGCCAGACAACTTGTAATAAGTCAATCAATAGATCCTATAAAATAAAGGAGAAATAGACAAATAAATCAATGATTTAATGCAACTTTTACGACTAAAATTTATCATAACGAGCGCATATCTGAACCGGAACCAAAAATCCGAATCGGCATCCAGATTCATTTTCTCAGCACCGCATTACTTGATACTATAAATAATGAAAATAAAAATAATAAAAATTAAAATAACTACAAACAAAATTAAGACAAAAGGCGGGCAAAATTAGCACAAGGCTACAAAAAGATAAAAGATAAAGCAGGAGGAGGAGAAGGATATTTTTTAAACTAAAAAAAAGACGGAATGAAATACAAAATAATACAAATAAAACAAGAAAATTCAAATAAAAAATAAAAAAAGGTAAAAAGAAGAAAAATCGTCCTTGGCCAATAAACATCCCCTCCCCGAGAAACGACCGAAATCCGTCCATCAATTTATAAGAAGTATTTGGCAACAGAAAACTAACAAACGCAAGTGCTACCACTTCTGGAAGATGTTTCAACACTTAATCAAATTATACGCTTCATAATTATTAAAATAACTGAAGCCTGTATCATTCGAGACAGAACTAAGGGGTAACTTTGTGGCAAATATAAACTCAGCTCTGACTTTCTGTTGTGCTTGGAAGATATTAACCAAGAGCTTTTATATTGACTTTCCATTAACTTAGATCTCCTGGCAATTCCAGGTCATGTTTGATTTAGGTTTATTTACCCGTTTGTCATTTCTATGAATTCGATGTTGAAAAGGACCACTTAATATATTCTCCTGAAAAGGAGAACTCGGCCTGATTAGGGAGCAGTTTACATTGCTTCTTTGTTGTTGTTATTTACTTGTGTTTGCCAGAGCGAAAGAGATGCATTAAATAACCCTCCTTCTGGAAACTGTTTGTGTAAAGTCATTTAGTTGTTGTCTTTCTCTATTTGTATTCACAGAGAGAGAGAGAGAGAGAGAGAGAGAGAGAGAGAGAGAGAGAGAGAGAGGGGGGTGGCTAATAAAGATCCTTTACTTCTTAACTTCCTTCGATAGTCGATGTTCGATAAATCGAGGGAGAAAAATAAATAGGTAACGTGCCTTGTCAGATTATCAGTCATTCTCTGCAGCTTACCGGCAGGAACTAGTGGCATTTCTAAGTCATCAAACTCCTTTGAATTGCAACATGCCCAGTTGTTAAGTAGCCGTCTGTTCTAACAAAAATAATGTGAGATGAACCAATAAACAAAAATAATTAATTTGAGGTGCACAAATAAACCAAAATAAATGAGTCGCGAATTCGCTGAAAAGGAATGAATAAAAGAGAGGCTTAAAATCTCCACATAACACTCAGAGCTACACAAAAATACAAAAGCAATAAGTATACAAGAGTTAAGTCCCCAAAAATTGTCTGATACACCGGGTCAGTAACTCACTCCACTGGGTAGTGCCGAGTGAGATTAAAATTCTGAAAACGAAGAGTCACTTGCAAGACGTAGTGCTGAATTACGTACCTGATGGTTAACAGACTGTAGTGGGTTCAACATATAGCAGAAATAGACACATGTGTTAGCCAACTCATCCCAAAACGAATTGCAGGAAAAGATCGTTAAATTATATATATATATATATATATATATATATATATATATATATATATATATATATATATATATATATATATATACATATATAAAATATATATATATATATTATATATACTTTCTTTGCCGGTGTATCTCTACTAGATTTACACAGTTCCACTTCTGACTGCGTACAATATTACACTCAAAAAGGATAAAGAAAAAGGGGAATGGAGACGAAAGCTGTGACAATATCTTGCTTGGATTTTTCTTTTCTGTACTCTGGACAATACAGGTTCCAGTTTACCTCAATGAACACCAACAGAAATATTGATGTCTTTCTCGCTATAAAACTCTCGCCACTACTCCCCCTCATATCTCTTCACCCAACCAATCGCCCCCCACCCCCAACCTTCTTCCACCAGGACGAAAAAATAAAAATGAGGGAAGTTGGTACATCGGATGGATATTTGCGTCCACGCACAAACAAACAGGTAAACAACCATATTTATGTGTGCGTTCATGTACTTGTGAACTCGCTAAATTTATACTGAAAAATAAACGGAACTCATGTATGCAATGACTTTGCTTCATTATCCGAGGTTTCTTATATCAACATCATTTTCTTTCAATGTTTTGAAAAGAAAAATTTACGCGTTTTCCACTTTTAAATATAACTGGTTCTGGAAACAATGCGACAACGTCATAACTTGACTGTAAATATTTACCTGATTCTTACCAAGGTATTTTGCACCGTTCTCTTAAATGAATAATGCTGTATTATTTCGAAATAAAAATAGGACACACAAACAAAAAAATCGATTAACACTACCTGACAACTCATACATTTATTAATTATTTTAATTACCGCATCAGAACAACGTCTCGCCAATTTTGATACAAATGACCTATTACAGACATCATTTGTAATGTCAGGTTAGTTTTTAGCGATATCCAAAAAGTTTAAAAAACAAGAAACAAAAAATTTAATTCAACATTTAGATCTGCAAAGTAATGTTTTTTTAGTATTGCTATTCTAACAAAAAGGTATTGAATATCTTATTAGATATCTAATTCGAACAAATGGAACCCGTTATTGTTGTTATTTTTTACCAGGAGTAGCTGTACTATCAAGATGCTTATTTTTATCGAGTTAACAAGAATTCACACCTTTAATGCTACATAACAATAATAGTATAATTACTACACTACCTCTATCTGATTTCAAAAATTAACATGAAGAAGACTGATAACACATTCGGCCAAACTTTAAATATCAACATGCGACTTTACATGGCTTTATTAATCTTCCCACACTTTAATAGTAAACATCAACATAGCCGGATAAGATTATATAATCTATCAAGCTATATGATGTTAATTCGATTCTGAATCCTGAGCAGATCTGGTGATTAATAACAACTGGTGATACTAAGTGATTGTGTTGGTGGAAGTATTCGTCCTCAATACTTTCTGGTATTGCCAGTAATGCTACTTGTGTTATTCCAACTCTTCCTACTTGTGGCTACTTTTAAAGACTGCTGCTACTTTTTTCTGTGGTGATAAGCGTGACCATTCTGCCGATGCTTCTGCTTTCCCACAATTTTCTTCTCAGGTTTTCGTTTTCTTCGGCTCAGGCTGGATGCGGACTTTGGGTTGCACGAACTACTGGCCTCTCTCTTTTCGTACGCCTGCTTTACTTGAATTAATTCTTCTTTATTAACTTATCTGTTTACTGATGTACTTGTTTTTCCTTTTATTAATTCCCTTCAGTTGCAAATGTTCAAGATACAATCCTCTTATGGATAACGGCTGACACATCGCATTCATGAAAACCTCTGACACTATGATGATGCGTATAGAATGCTTACAAGCGCAGCCACTGTATATGCATATATATATATATATATATATATATATATATATATATATATATATATATATATATATATATATATATATATATATATATATATATATATATATATACAATAGAAGTATTCTGTGGAAAAAGGATTCGAATAAGGAATAGGTAGATGAGCATTTCTATTACGAATGGTTTTCTTTCAAGGCTGTAAACTTATCCCCATCACCAGGCTATCTAAAAATGTTAAATGCAACTTCTCATAAAACGCACATACCAGGATACAAATAAAATTAAAAGACCTGAAATAAATAATGAAAATTAAATTACTCAATGCTGTTTAAGCTATAAAAACCAAAGGAAAAAAATGAAGTTAAATAAAATAAAACATAAAAAGTAAAACTTATACGCACTGGGAGATCCAGCATTAAAAGGAAAGCAATTCAACTAACCATTCATTTTTACAGCGATCGGTTTCCCCAGATGGTAAGCATTTCACTTTAAGCAACAAATTATCAAAATTACTACGAGGATTTTACCATCAAGCCACTCTCAAAAGTTATACTCACTCCACAAACATATGACGCATAAGTTTTCAAAATACAGTATACCCAATGTATACCTTAGTTTAACCAGACCACTGAGCTGATTAACAGCTCTCCTAGGGTTGGCCCGAAGGATCAGACTTATTTTACGGGGCTAAGAACCAATTGGTTACCTAGCAAAGGGACCTACTTGGGCTATACACTACCGGCAAAAACCAGTATACAAAGGAACGTGAAAATGTTATTGTAAAGATTAGACTCGAATGTACTCATTATTGGTTGTAAACGATAATAAGGTGAAAAGAGCGAAAAGTCAAACAGGTTCTCTCTCTCTCTCTCTCTCTCTCTCTCTCTCTCTCTCTCTCTCTCTCTCTCTCTCTCTCTTTGTGCAGTATTTAAAGTAACTGTGGTACAGGGAGAGATTCATTTTCTAAGTGGTTTCTACGTCATTAATTCTCTCTCTCCCTCTCTCTGCAGTATTTGAAGTAACAGCGCCAGGCACAGTCAGGAAGATTTATTTTTTAAACGACTTCTACGTCATTAATTCTCTCTCTCTCTCTCTCTCTCTCTCTCTCTCTCTCTCTCTGTGTCCTGTATTATACCACCTGCTGCATCGCGAGAGAAAAATAATTACTGAACTGTTTCCGGGTCATTAATTCTGGCTAGCATGATCATCCTCTACAATTACCTTGGGGGATCTCGCTTGTCCTGAAGAACGTTTCTCAGACTCGTGTTTCTCAGTAGATACTAAAACGTTTCTGTTATTACGGCACACCTGGGTAATAAGGAAATGGAGCTCTCTCCCTGTAATTGCAGTTTAGGATCCATCATTTAATGAAATTGGTTCAAGAGAAAAATTTACTTTAGAGAAATTGTGTTTCATTACTGAGTATCAAAGTAAAGGCATATATTATTTTTCATATTTTTTTTTTTTATCCTTTAGTGTTGTTTTCTGCGGAATGATTTCATACTAAATACAGAAATCATACACGCCTTAAATCTGATATTTTCAATTAATAGCGTAGATTTATTAGGAATGAAGGAATAAGCAACATATAAGCGAATCACACGTACCGTTTTTAACAGTCCATCATACACGACTTTATTAAGCTTACACACACATATTATATAAGTATATATATGTGTATATATATACACACACACTATACATACACACATATACATATATATATATATATATATATATATATATATATATATATATATATATATATATATATATATATATAAATATATATATATATATATATATATATATATAGAGAGAGAGAGAGAGAGAGAGAGAGAGAGAGAGAGAGAGAGAGAGAGCGTGTATGTTCAAGTGTGTATGTGCGGTATGTTCGGCTGAGATCTAATTCGGCATAAATAAAATAGAACCATTTGTCATATCTCATTGCAATATGACGGCAAGTTTACCCGCAAGAAAAGTCATCATGAAATCTGAAATGTTAAATTTCCTCACATCTTGATCTTGGGATTAAAGCTCTTTCTGGAAATGCACCTGTCAATCAGGATTCAGTGTCTATTTAAATTTATTTAAATTCATGTTCATGCATGTTCCAATTCCCGTTTAAGTTCGTTCAAATTCCTATTTCTGTTTGCTCTAATTCTTTTGACCTTGTTCGACTTCTTTTTCAAATCGGTTCCAATTCCACTTTTATTTCTTTCAAATTCCTTTTTATATTTACCCTAATTTGTTTAAATTTCTTCCAGGTCATACTTAAATTTGTTCTACTTTCCTTTGTAAATTTTTTATTTGCTCTAAATTCTGTTTTAATTTTTTCCTATTTCTATTAACCTTTGCTCCAATTTCGGTTTACATTCGTTTCAAAGCCTATTTAAATTTGATCCAATTACTTTTCAATTTCCTTACAATTCCCGTTTAAATTCATTCAACTCTGGTTTTAGTTTGTTCTAATTCTTGCTTAAATTTATTCCAGTTCCTTTTCGAATTATTTCCTATTCTTGTTGACATTTTTTGCTCCAAGGACATCGATGGCCAAATTGGTAGAGCAGCAGCTTCGGACTTCATAGAGGTCTGTGGCGCGGGTTCAAATCTGCAGCCGACCGGTCAGAGAGGCGGACACTTTGCTATCCGTGTAGACACCCCAGGATTATGTATGTAATCAACGGATAGGTTTGCTTAAAAGCAAATGGGTGTTACAGACTAATACACACACAAACAAAGCCACTCCAACATCTCCTAAAAACATAACAGACACCTCACACGTCTCGAACTGTCGACCTAACCGCTCAACTCTCCTCGCTGCTGGGAGATAGGGAGCTGGTGATTGGTACGATACATCTACATGCGCTACCGGGGTCTAAGCGATGTCAGGCAGGGCAGCCGATCGAGACTACGGTTTACCCCAAAGCCAAATCAAAGTCCTTCAAAAGAAGGCATCATGCTTACCCCATACAGAAAAAAATGGGAAAAAAGCACGTTAAAAGAAAAAAAGTTGTTGACATTTGCTCCAATTTAGTTCCCCAATTCTGTATTCAGAATGAATACAAAATTCCCAGGTTTATTATTGTTTCGTAAAACATTCTGTTTGCGTAGAAATTAATTATGGGACTGGTTTGCATAACGTTCAGACTGGTCGAGCTCAGAGTCAGAGGTCTTCACCAGGCCACTTAGTCACTTTAATCCAAACCTTTGTCATAACAATGCTTGACTGAAAATCTTGATAAAAAGGAGATCCTAAGAAAACGGCGAGAAGAAAATTCCTGTAATTCATTTCAAGTTGGGCTCTCTACACGAAAAATTAGATTTGCAATCTTTAAGAGTACGGAGATCACCCTGTACTGTATCAGTTCAACTTTTCCTCATTTGAAATTTGGATTTTAACTTGAATGAAAAATTTACCTAAACCCAGTGCATATACATATATATATATTACATATATATATACACACATATATATATATATTTATATATTTATGTATATATGTACATATACTGTGTATATATATATATATATATATATATATATATATATATATATATATATATATATATATATATATATATATATATATATACATATATATATATATATATACACACATATATATATATATATATATATATATATATATATATATATATATATATATATATATATATATATATATATATATATATATATACACACACACACATATAACAATACATATAACTAAAAAAGCATAAATGATAGAAGAATAAATTGCCAGTTTTTAATTGGAAGTTCGCAACATCAACAAATCCCTAAAGCTACATAATAGTTTTGAATTTCCTAATTGCAATCGTTTGTCGGAAGCCTATATACGAAAGGCCTCCATGATTGTTAATTGTCAGTCATCGACCAGTGATATTTCTCTTTCTAAAAATACAGAAAATCAAATGGAACATAAAGGTCGCACTGAGAAGCCGTTAACAGGGAGATTAGAGATGCCAGCCAATGATGACGTCACACGTTCAGATGAGCCTCCCATCCATTGTTATATTTTGGCGGGAGATATTGCCTCCGTGGAGCCAGCGCCCCCATATCTTTACTAAACAAGTAAAAAATAAGCCAAAGTTTCCTCGGCACAATCGAGTTTTCTGTATAGCGTATAATGCTATATGAAACTCTCAGCCACGGCCCATGAAAATCTCAGCCGAGACCTATGAAACTTTTAGCCACGGCCCGGTGCCAGATTCATGATCATGGCCAACTTTAACCTTAAATAAAATAAAAACTGCCGAGGCTAGAGAACTGCAATTTGGTACGCTTGATGATTGAAGGGTGGATGATCGACTAACCAATTCACAGCCCTATTGCCTCAGTAGGTTTTAAGATCTGAGGGAGGACAGAAATATAGCCATCTCAGTAGTTTTCTTTTACAGAAAACTAGAAACTATCAGTTACAGCTTTCACTTAGTGTCTGGCGTTATTGCAGCAGATAATTAGCCATTATTCAACTCTGTTAACCTTTACAGCAGAAATGTCCTTCTAAAAACGGGCTAAAATGAATCAATGTCATTTTCTCTTCACAGCACGTTACCTTGAGGTTTCCTTTTCACCTTCCCTTTCACAACCAGGAAATTGATCAATACAAGTTCTTTAAAACTTAAATAACAGTAAAAAAGAAATTGGGAACTCAAAAGTTACGTCTCTCGGGATATATATCAATGTTCAGGCTACAGAATATCGCGGAAGGTTGATTAATATGGCACAGCCCTGTCGAGAGATCGATTTTCATCACACGAAGAATGTAATCAGGTGTCTCGTTTCTCTCTAAGCATTCTCTATTAAGCAGAAAGCCTTATACTTTGAAAAGATGAGGTCAACTGCAATTTCGATGCCTCCTGCACCCACCATGTCTTCCCACATTTGCACAATAGGTTGGTATATATTAAACCAGGGCGCCTCCCTGCACAATGATAGGTCTTAATTGATGGCAAGGTGTTGAAGTGAATAAGAGGTCTGATGTGGACCTGTGGAATCGACCTACCAACCAAGACTTTTACTCAGAAGAAATCAATAACCTATGACTTCACGATGCATGAACTTTTACTGCTCATTTTTTCCTCCTTAAGCTTTCCATTTTTTTTATACAGAGGTTTATCGATTCCTTTCAGAGCTAAGCCCCCTTTCTTTTGTCAGTTATGCTGGCCTTCCCTTTTCATTTGCCTCTGACGTTAGTGAAGAAAAGCTTTACTCCTAATAATAGGCGCAATTCAGATGCAGCAGTTTTCTTAGACATGCGTAAAGATCCGTTATCCTAACGTTCAAGGTTTTACAACGAACAATAAATTAAAATTAAAATATATATATATATATATATATATATATATATATATATATATATATATATATATATATATATATATATATATATATACATACATACGCAACAGTACAAAACAATACATAACCAGTAAACATGTAAGAGTCCAGTCCTCAAGAACTGTTTCACACCCCGTCTGTAACTCACCTAGACACAACTGTAGACACAAACACATACACACATATATATATATATATATATATATATATATATATATATATATATATATATATATATATATATATATATTTATATATGTATATGTAAATATATATACATATATATATATGTAAATATATATATACATATATATATATATATATATATATATATATATATATATATATATATATATATAATATATATATATATATAATTATAACAATCCTTCATTACAATATCATAATACTTGGTTGCAACCTTGCTTCGGCAGAACGTAAAGAGGCACCAACCCTACAAGAAAAAAACAACGGCCTCTATATCCTTTGAAAAAATCCGTTGTGCTTGTGTGTGTCTTAGCATTGAATATTACGTACCTGCTGGCTGAGTGACTGTCGTGAGATAAAGATATGGTAGACATACTGTAGATATAGTTAAGCACCTCATCCTAGAACGAATTGTTTTGAGAGGTACATTAAATTTTATGTTATTTATGTATACATATATATACTGTATATATATATATGTATGTATATATAATTACAATATATATAAATATATATATTATATATATAAATATATGTATATATAATTACAATACATATATACTATATATATATCTCATATATATGTGTGTACGTATGTATGTGTATTCCATTCATTTTTCCTACAGCGTATCCTTACAAGTTTTATGTTGTTCCACCTCTGGCTGCGTACAATATTCCACTCGAAGAGGAAAACGAAAGAGAAGATGGAAACTTAAGCTGCGACAATGTCTTACTTTAATCTTTCTTTTCTGTACTCTGGACAATACAGCCTACTGTTTACCTCACTGAACACCAATAGAGATATTGATGTCTTCCTCGCTTGAAAACTCTCACCGTCACTCCCCCTTATTTCTCTCCACCCAACCAATCCCCCAGTCCTCCCTTTCTCACCCAACCCCATGAAAAAAAAAAAAATACAGAGGGTAAAACATCGACTGGATATTTAATACATACATACATACATACACACACACACACACACACACACACACACATATATATATATATATATATATATATATATATATATATATATATATATATATATATATATATAAACAATATTATCACCTTCCATATTTTTTGTGGTAAGAATCTGACAGGTATTTACAGTTCTGCTGAAGTTATGACGTCATCGCATTGTTTACAAAACCCGATATAGCCTAAGGAAATGCAGGATAAACGTCAATTTCTCCTTTCAAATTGTGTAAAGAAACTGATGTCCCTTGGAAATGAGGTAAAAAATTGCACACATGATGTATTTTTATAAACACACACACACACGCATATATATATATATATATATATATATATATATATATATATATATATATATATATATATATATATATATATATATATATATATATATATATATATATATATATATATATATATATATATATATATATATATATGTGTGTGTGTTTATGCGCGTGCAATTTTGCTAATACACATTATACATAAAAAATACATCGAGACTTATGTAATAATCTTACTTCATTTCCGAGGAACACCAAATTCTTTCCACAATTTGAAAGGAGAAATTGACGTTTATCCTGCATTTCCTTAGGCTATATCGAGTTTTGTAAACAATGCGATGACGTCATAACTTGAGCAGAACTGCAAATACCTGTCAGATTCTTACCAGGGTGTTTTGCACCGTCATCTTCCTACGTGATTAATGCTGCATTATTTCGAAATAAAATTATCACACATCCACGAAAAATCGCATACCATTACCTAATGTTTAATACATTTATTAAAAAATTCCGCCATCAATTATAATGTTACGTTCTACGTGTTTTCTAAAATGCTTAAAAAAATAGGAAACATAAACTACATTGAGATGTCTGTATGAAAAAGGTAATGTTTTCGTACAGTACTGCTTTTGTGACAAAATGAGCAATTTGTAAAAAGTACTATATTCCTGTGAGGAGATACAGAATACCTTCATTAATGTATAACTGGAACAACTCAACCAGTTATTAGTGTCGTTATTTCTTACGAGTAGTAACAGTACTAGCAAAGTGCTTATTTTTATCGAATTACCAAGCATTCATAGTTTTAATACTATATAATAATCATAATATAATTATTATACCAACTCTGATTTCAATATGTAATAGGAAAAAGAATGATGACACATTCGGGCAAATTTTAAAAAATCAACACAGCCCGAATTTAACTGTTTCCCTCTGACTGCTGACGAGCTTTAGAGTTCGCTCTTTAACACCTGTATCCATCGTTTCCTTATACCCTTATTCTACTTTGTCCTATTTGTCCTCTTTGACTCTCTTGTCTTGGGTTCCCTCCTTCAGTGGATTCGATGTTCATGAATACAAAAAAAAAGGCAAAAAAAAACTGAAACTTCCTAAAATGTACTTGTTTCCAAGGCCCTTCGTGCAGTTCTCATTATTTTGTTGCTGAATACCTCTTACAGTAACTGTTTATCTAATTACATCCAGTTTAATTTAATAATAATAATAATAATAAAAATAACAATAATAATAATAATAATAATAATAATAATAATAATGCGTTACTATGCTACCTCACTTCCAGGAAACCCTTTACCCCATCTTCGTCGGACCCTTGCTCTTCACTGGAGTCTCTCCGTAGCTCGAATTACATTACATGTCATACAATTTTAAAACTGCACAATGCAAGCGAGGGAGCGGTGCACTGTCAGAGAAAGGGGAAATGACTTATTCAACAAAGGTAAATGCAACGACTCCCCTTTTGTCATTTGCCAGGAGAAACAGGTATATTTACCTGGCTGCGTGCCTTCCCGAGATTCCAGTTAGTGATGATTCACCTAAAAGCGTTTTGGTGTTTATTAACGTAACCCTGAATAACACTGGAAAAGATATGAACGGCTAGGATCGAAATGTGTTTAACATATGTATGTATATATATATAAATATATATATATATATATATATATATATATATATATATATATATATATATATACACATACATACTGACAGTATATTTATAAATATATGCTTCTTTAATGATCTGTTCATTGATACTCATTGTATTAAATGACCAACTGAATAATAAGAAATTTTACTTTTATGAAAGTATTCAAAAGTAAACAAATATATACAGAAATAATACGTAGTTTTGCAGTATAAGATTCCTAAAATTAACCGTGAAAGCTTCCAGTGACAACAACGACGAGTTAAAAGATGATACTCGAACCGAAAAACATTTCTTGCAAAATACGGAAGTTAAGGGAGTAATGAATAGCTTTTAATATGCACTGTCCAATGCACGGTGTTTTAAGAAAAAGCAACGCTACAAGTTTTAATAAGAACGCATATTTATATATATATATACATATATATATATATATATATATATATATATATATATATATATATATATATATATATATATATATATATATATATATATGCATATATATATATATATATTATTTATATATATTTATATATATAAATATATATATATATATATATATATATATATATTATTTATATATATTTATATATACATGTATATATATACGTTTACAAAATTTCATAATAATATTTATTCTGAGTATAATTCACACGACAGCAGCAAAAGATATCACTCATCCAGTACTTCAAGGACTGAATAATTCATAACGAAATAATATAATCACCCATAACTGCACATGCAAGGACAGGAGGATAAGACTGCCACAAATCACAAAGCGAAACAAAAACAAAAGCATCAAATCCAATGTAGTTCTTTGAGTCCACTTTTATTCCCTTCAGCGAAATCTGGAAACAATTCCTGAGTGAAACCAACGGCCTTTTTCCTCCCCGAGCAATTCAAACAATGCAGAACGAAATGTAATGGAGTTCCAGGGCCGCTTCTACAAAAGGGAAATTGCTACCAGACGAAACTATTCTGCTATCAAAGGGTCTTGGATGGCCGCCTTTGCCCGGCCCAATTATACAGAGGGAGAGAAGAGGCAAGAAAACCTGGCTCCACTTGTCAATGTTCCAGATGTGTTTGTTTCTATACAGTGTACAGTATGTATGTATATATATATATATATATATATATATATATATATATATATATATATATATATATATATATGTATGTATATATATACATATATATATATATATGTATATATATATATATATATATATATATATATATATATATATATATATATATATATATATATATTATATATGTGTATATATATGTTTATATATACGTATATATACATACAATATACATATATATATATATATATATATATATATATATATATATATATATATTTCTGTTTTTACCATATTTCAAGCAAGTGTTTTGGCAATGTGGTGGCTAAGCCCTGAGATTTTCTACCCACCATAGCCAACTAACAACCAGTTACGTTATTTAATCTCTAATAAACGAATCATCAAATTTATGCTATTAAGCAAAGCACTGGAGCATTTTCGGCCACGCAGCGCCTAAGGCAGTGAAAAGAAGGGGTTGGGGTTGCTGGACAGTAAGATAAAACAGATAAAAAAAATGACAGGAAATGAAGTATAAGGATCTAAAGGCGAAACTGAGATAAATCACCACAGTTCCACTAAGAAGTATTTGTAAGATGAGTTGGATAGCAAGATGGAAAAGAGGAAGCGCATGTGGAAAAAAAAATAAATAAAGCGCTCTTAATGGGGTGCAGCCAGGGGCTCAAGGGACATGCAGACACCCTAAGTTTTGCCAACACTGCCAAGAAATGGGCAATTTGACATATCCATTTCCTCTAGCTGGGAGTCAGGTCTAGAGGGAAAAACGCGATGTCACAATAGTCATCTCTAATAACTGACGCATGGATTACCCACCACTGGGTCAATCTTCCATGAGATTTGCCGTTTCATGCACCAGTCTTCCATGGATTTGCCGTTTCATACACCAATCTTCCATGAGGTTTGCCGTTTCATACGCCAATCTTCCATGAGGTTTGCCGTTTCATACGCCAATCTTCCATGAGGTTTGCCGTTTCATACACCAATCTTCCATGAGGTTTGCCGTTTCATACACCAATCTTCCATGAGGTTTGCCGTTTCATACACCAATCTTCCATGAGGTTTGCCGTTTCATACACCAATCTTCCATGAGGTTTGCCGTTTCATACACCAGTCTTCCATATTTGCCGTTTGCTACCCCAATCTTCCATGAGATTTGCCGTTTCATACACCTATCTTCCATGAGATTTGCCGTTTCATACACCAACACAATAAGATCGTCTACCTCGCGTTGAAATTCCACTACATACTACAATTCAACTCATATCTTTCGTGCATCCTCACCCTTCCTTTTCAGTACTTCTAACCAACTTTTTTACAGGCCTCCTCTCCTCTTCCCGCTTACCATTTCTGAATTATAAACTCATTTCACCAGCCTACCATCTTCCATTCCTTCCACATGAGCAACGCATTTCAAGACATTCTAATCAATCCTCTCATCTGCATTAATCGTTTTACCTTATGTATCTCTACATTCCTCACCCTTTCACGTCTTACGATCGCATACACTTCACGAACAATTCACCTCAACAGCTTACGCCTTTCATGTCTCACTCATATTCAATATCCACAAGATTCTCTTTATCTATTCCCACTTTGGCTTCCACAGACACTCCAAGTCTAAACCTTCTGTACACAGCTACTCCCCTCGCTTCACCTGTCCTCTGACTCACCTCTTCTTTCGTCTTCCATCTTTTGACATAGCTTCTTCCTTTACAAATCGACAGCTTCCATCCATTCCAACGCCTATGTCAACTTACATTATTTCCTCTCTTATTTTCATTTACATTTATAACCTTACCGTTGTTCATATAAGTTCTTAACTTTTTTTGTAAACAATTTCACTCTAATACCAGTTTGTGCTGTTTCTCTTCACTGACCGTTGTCAGTGCTGTATCACCTATAGACATCATCCTCTGGTCATTTTCTTATCCCTCCCCACTGCACCTTATTTAACATCCTTTTATGGCCTCTCGCATTAAGCCATTCATTAAAGCCCAGCTGATCTCCTCAACGCCCACTACATGGCCTCTATACCGATTCTGTTGTAAGCTTCTCCTACGTCATCATAAAGCTTTTTCCTTTTACCTGCAATCTTATCAAATAACTGTTTAATTAGAAAAACACTTAATATAGGCACCCTTTTCCTTATTCAGACCCAAAATTTTTTTTTCCTATCAATCTTAAAGTCATCTATCTTATGGGTATATTCCTAATGAATATTCTGCCAAAGTAGTATACTTACAGCTGCTTCTATCACCTTTACTTCTATCTCTTCTCCAATTTTCTTCCCGAATACCTGTCAATATTCTTTCATAAAAGTAAGTTTCCCTTCATTAAAGGTATTTCTCACAGTATTGTATGTATGTATGTATGTATGTATGTATGTATGTATGTATGTATGTATGTATGTATGTGTATGTGCAAATATATATATATACATATATATATTATATATATGTATGTAAAGATATGTATAAATTTGAGTTTTACCAATATCCTTTCCCATATACATACATACATACATACATACATACATACATACATACATACATAACTGTCGGGTCGGAGTCCATCAGGGGATTTTTTTCCATCAGTCAATTAATTGAGAGAAACTGCTGGATGATAACTTTAACTTTTGAAGGCCAGTTTGCCCATATGAAAGTTTATTTCGCTCTCATTCCGTCGAGAATAAATGAACACATAGGGATGATTTGTTTTATGAACATCATGGAAAAATATAATGGGATGATTACATGCTGCTGAATGGAGGCAAAGGGAACGTGTTTGTGCAACAAGCCATAAGAGATTTTGCTTTGACGTTCGAAGGCATGAGATGCATTATACACACACACACACACACACACACACACACATATATATATATATATATATATATATATATATATATATATATATATATATATATATATATATATATATATATATATATATATATACATATTTATATATTATATATATATATATATATATATATATATATATATATATATATATATATATATATATATATATATATATACATACATACATACATACATACAGTATATATATGTGTGTGTGTGCGGAGAGAGAGAGAGAGAGAGAGAGAGAGAGAGAGAGAGAGAGAGAGAGAGAGAGAGAGAGAGAGAGAGAGAGAGAGAGAGAGAGAGGTGAGGTATTTAAGTAAATAAATTGCTGTTTTTAAAGCCAGTGAAATGTTTTTAAGGTTGTTTTCAGTTCAATGATAATTGAAAAAAGCTAAAAATAAAACTAATTTTGTTTCAATTTTCAAGACTCCCTACTTCCCTTCTCGTGTTGCTGCATAGGGACGCTTTTATCCCCAGCCTTTTCAATTAAGATGAGTTATTGCAACCCCTGGCTGAACGAGAGGCTTAGCCTCTTTTCCATCTAAATTGCACCAGTCTCTATGCACGAGATCTTATCAAGCTCTCCAGCATCATGCATACATTTTACGCATCTCCAGCTCGTCGAGTTATACGCCGCTTTGGGGGAGCCGTCATTCCACACCACGGCACCTGTCTGACTGACTCTTCTTATTTTTATGGTTGGTTTCCTTTATGCCAACCTCCTTGTTTAGGTTACCTTGTTAATTTGTGTGTCGTGTCCTCTGGTTTTATTGTTTCATGCAGACATTTATCTATTTATTGGAAGCTTGCTTTGCAAGTCTGTATCTCTGTTTTTTATAACTTACGGATGCCTACACATTTTGGACACAACTACTGCTACTGCTATCACTATTACTTTTAATATTACTACTAGTAATAATAACAATGATAACTGTCTCATTTTCTTGCGCCATTCAGGCGTGCTACTTTTAATGACATTCTTGGAGGAGCCTCTCCCATTCTTCTATAATGCACTGACGCGTAAACTTGCAGCTAATCTGATTTTGCAACGCTTTCGATCTTGCAAGGCGTCAGAGAGAGAGAGAGAGAGAGAGAGAGAGAGAGAGAGAGAGAGAGAGAGAGAGAGAGAGAGTGTAAAATGTCAGGAATCAAACGAGATATATAAAGAAATTGTATCTTACTTGAAAATGAGATCCTTAAGGAGATAACCTTCCCCACTCAGGTGTGTGGAACCATTCATCAAATATTCACCAGCCATTTTCTCTCTCTCTCTCTCTCTCTCTCTCTCTCTCTCTCTCTCTCTCTCTCTCTCTCTCTCTCTCTCCCCTCATCCCGACAATGTTTTACGAGTGGGGATAATGGTTCTGAACGAGTTATTAGTTGTTTAAGAGCAGTTCTGCAACGCTCCTTCAACATCAAGTTTGTTCATTAGCTCCTTCCTCCGTCTTTCTCCCCCTCCCCCTCCCCGTCTCCCTCTATCTCAGATAGTTCATGATGCAAGTTTGTCTAGTCTTGATATTTCCGTTGGGAAAATATTGCTTAAACTATATCCATCTATCTATCTATCTCACTATCTATCTATTATGCTGAAAAAAATTGTTGAGTCTGGAAGATAGAAAATGGTACATATGAATGATGCAGGAGTGGAAGGATAAGTATATATATTTGAGAATGCTTATCTAAGTGACTGTTAATAATGTAAGGCGGGGAATTAAGAGGCTGCTAAATGAAAGGCGTCAGTGAGTTGGTAGGATGCTAATGGGATGCTGGAGTGCGGACGATCCAGGTGTGCAATGTACATTTGGATGTGGGATCGTTCCAACAGTGACGTATGTGAGGGGTAATTGTTCCTTTGTAAATGAGAATAAAAGTGCTGATGATAGACATGGCTGTAAGAACTATAAGGAAATGCCATCACTTGGCATACCGAGGAATGACAGAAGACTTGAGAAGGGAGAAGCAGTGTGGGTTTAGGCATGCGAGGTGTTTGTATCACTTGTTTATTAAGAATGAGTTGTATGAGAGGTTTGAAAGCAAAGCCCAGAAGCTGTATTTGCAATGTATAAGAATTAAAAGAAGCATACGAGAGAACAGACAGAGATACAATGCGGAAGGTGCCAAGTGTGTATAAAAAAAAACGAATTTTCTGAGAGTGATACAATTTTCTTAAAATATCACTGAAGCCTACTTAAAATGTGCAGACGAAAATTGTTCGTTTGGAATATAGCTGGGACAGTCGTGTGTTATGGTTCCGTGGCCGTTAACATCTTTATAGTATGAGAGATAAAGTACGAGTACTTCTGACGCACGTGCAAAGTTGTGGAGTAAGAAAATGAGTTATGTATGGAGTGAGGCTGGTTGATGTTTGTAGAAGGCAATGTTGAGAATAGTCAAGGGAAACTAGTCCCATTCCACATCAGTCCTTAAATAAAAAAACATTACAGAGTCATTTTCTTTCAGGGGAATAGGTGTATAAGCGAAATAACACACATACGCACGCAAATATATGGAAGGAATACAACAATAAGTGAAAAATTGATTTCTTCATATTTCAGTATATCCTGATAGTGTTAAGACAAGTAAACATACCGCATTACAGCCTGGAGTGTAATATCCCCGGCAATCGTAATTGTTAAAAAGCACGAAGTTTAATCGAACATGATAGATCTCACAAAACTATGTTATTTTTCCCTTTCGGAAAATATTCCGGAGCACCGGATTATATAAAAATCCTGTCAGTTTAAAATTTCACGATGAAAGGGCGCAGTCATAATGTCAACAGTATTGCCAGAACAGAGAACTACGAAGCGATTAAGAGCTTTATTCTCGCATGGGTAATATTTTTTATTTGATATTTACATCTCGTTGAGCAGGAAATGCATCGCTTTTATGTAGACAAAAATGCTGAGTAAACGCTGATGCTCTGTGGATATGATTTTTCCCCCTTTACGGATTTTACTTTTGTATGAAGCGAAGCCTACGGTATCCTGGTGTTTTCTCTCTAGCCCAGGCTAGAAGAAACAAGCGATGAAAGGCCAAAGCACAAAAGGGAATGAAGCACGAAGAACGCGGACGGAACACAGAGTTTGAAAGTGAATTCCAATCTTAGCAAAATATAAAAGCGCCAGTAACAGAACCACAGATTACCTGCATCACGGTAAGCGAGATCAGAAATGGTCAAGACGGAAAGTCTTGCCCTAAAGACGTCACGCACCGCCTGAAGCAAGGATCTTCATATTGCATAATCATATAGCGGCCATTTGTAAGAGAAGCTCGGCCTGGACGACGCCAAATCCAAATGTGAACTGTCGTTGTTACACAGAAAAAAATATGAATACAATTTGCATTTAATCGTGCAGAGATTACCTAGGGTGTAACAGCAAAGTACTGAAGCTCGACCAAGTAAATAACATAATACACTGCGAAGATTTTCTATTTCTGTCTGCTCGCCTGTCTGCCTGTCAGTCCCTATTCTTTTTCCTGTTTTTTTCTTTTGTGTGTGTGTGTGTGTGTGTGTGTGTGTGTGTGTGTATGTGTGTGTACCTGCTGTCCGTTCACCTACGTCCATTCCACCCCTTTTGTATTCACAAATTTTCTAACTTCAGCCAGAACTGTGAAGTAGGTGAATTATATCCTCCATAATGCAATATTCCGAACAGTGCAAAAACAAAAACAAACGCACACAACCTCAAAAATACAAGCACACGTGAAAACCCATGCTTAATTAATTGAAACAGTCAAGATACAATGGAAATACAAACGTTTATTGCCAAAAGAAAAACGTTAGGACGCTTGTGAAGACACAACAGGAAATCTTAAAAATGTCATATTGAAATCAATAACCTACCAGTTTTTAATAAAAAAAAAAAAAAAAGGGGGCGGCTGCCATACGAAATCTAACCCTAAAGTCCCCTTACCATAATGCAATCATTTTGGCCATTTCCATTACAAAAATTACAAATACTGATTAACTACGTTAAATGTGTTACATGGAATACTTCACAGTACTTACCAACTCACATCGGTTCCCGTCAGTTTAAGGATCTGGTTGCCCAGGCAGCTTTCATCAATAATGTAGTCCAGCCAAGTACAAAAAGTTCTTTTCTTTCTTTCTTTTTCTGTCAATCTTTGTTTTTTCTCAATCTGTTTCTATATCTCTGTTTCCGTCTTTCTTTCACTGCATATTTCTGTCTATTCCTTCCGTCTGGTCTTATATCTACGTTCTGATGTCTATTTCTGCAGCACTGTCTTTCAGTGCCACTGCCTTTCACTGCATATGCTTGACAGCCCGTCTGACTGTTTATCTTTCACACAAATAATTATTACAACTAAACTACATGATAGGAGACCTAATAAACACCGTTCACATCACGTTACCTGGAAAGGAGAAAAAAGTTACAATTAAAAATCTGATAAACCGCAAAAGTCCATTTACTAAAACTGTCAGGTTTACGTGAAATAGAAATAACGCTTACTAAAAAATTACGGAGCTTTTGAAGTTAGAGCAACGATTCCCAGAACGAACATATACAAATTAACTGATGGGGCTTTTATGAATGAAAGATACAAGGGCAGCTAGTTTTCACAGATCTTTCTATAATGTCATTATTTCCAACATCATATGAAATATACGATATAGATATAGTACGTTTCATACATGGAACATGCTATATGTTTTATATTATTTGTAAGTGGCAAGGTGTTAGATATCCTGAGTTTCTAGCCGCATCCTACATTCTGCAATATCCTCTAAGCGATGTCCTTTGATTTTCTCGACCACCTGATTACTTTCCGCATTCCCTTTATTTTCTTGTTTCCGGACAAAGGAGGAAAGTATCCTACAGGTGTGTTGTGGAGGCTAACGACAGCAAAGCCTCATGGGTTACAACAATGCCAATTAGTAAAACTCTTTCGTCAGATTACAATAAACAAATAGGACCTCAACTTAACAGTCGCTTTGGGGTCTGGCTTTATGCTAAGTACAAAAGTCTGTTAGGTAACAAGGAACCTGTGAACTGTACGCTGCACTTGAGTACTTTCTACATATCTTACACCTAACAGCAATTCCACATAGCTTCTAATTGAGCTCATCTGTAACTGACGCTTAAACATTCAATTTAGGAGATTTGCTTCAAAAACATTCAATTTAGATTTACTTCAAAACATTCAATTTAGGAGATTTGCTTCAAAAACATTTAATTTAGGAGGTTTGCTTTAAAAACATTTAATTTAGGAGATTTGCTTCAAAAACACTCGATTTAGATTTACTTCAAAACATTCAATGTAAGAGATTTGCTTGAAAAACATTTAATTTAGGAGATTTGCTTCAAAAACATTCAATTTAGGAGATTACTTCAAAAACATTCAATTTAGGAGATTTACTTCAAAAACATTCAATTTAGGAGATTTACTTCAAAAACATTCAATTTAGATTTACTTCAAAAACATTCAATTTAGGAGATTTATTCAAAAACACTCAATTTAGGAGATTTACTTCAAAACATTCAATTTAGATACTTCAAAAACATTCAATTTAGATTTACTTCAAAACCCTCAATTTAGGAGATTTACTTCAAAACCCTTCAATTCAGGAGATTTACTTCAAAAACATTCAATTTAGGAGATATAATTAAAATTATATTACATCTAAAACGGTAGCACAGGAAAATAATAAGTTAGCTGATAAGTATAGAAGTTCGTTACGATGAGGTGTTAAGGATGTATTTGACTAATTTTCAGTTTTTCTGGAATCTGATAACTGACAGTTATACAATAATAACTTTTTAAATTCCTGATCTACTTAAACAATGCACATAAATGGTCACATAATCGCCAATTTGTAAAAAATACAAAATATCTATGATACATCACTAAACCGTGGCCGGAAAATATACATGAATATCCACAAAAATGTTCATGAATACAAGCGTAAATTTGAAAAGACACAAATAATAACAAAACGGCAACTTTCGACCGAGTTGCATACAGTCCTGTTGTTTCAAAATACAGCTCTTCCTTTAACACTGAAGGATATTCGTTTTACATATAAACACTGTTGTTTCAAAATACAGCTCTTACTTTCACACTGAAGGATATTCGTTTCAAATATAAACACTGTTGTTTCAAAATACAGCTCTTACTTTCACACTGAAGGATATTCGTTTTAAATATAAACACTGTTGTTTCAAAATACAGCTCTACTTTCACACTGAAGGATATTCGTTTCAAATATAAACACTGTTGTTTCAAAATACAGCTCTTACTTTCACACTGAAGGATATTCGTTTTAAATATAAACACTGTTGTTTCAAAATACAGCTCTTACTTTCACACTGAAGGATATTCGTTTTAAATATAAACACTGTTGTTTCAAAATACAGCTCTTACTTTCACACTGAAGAATATTCGTTTTAAATATAAACACTGTTGTTTCAAAATACAGCTCTTACTTTCACACTGAAGAATATTCGTTTTAAATATAAACACTGTTGTTTCAAAATACAGCTCTTACTTTCACACTGAAGGATATTCGCTTTAAATATAAACACTGTTGTTTCAAAATACAGCTCCTACTTTCACATAGAAGGATATTCGTATTAAATATAAACACTGAAGTTCAAGAACAGAGTAAGAAAGTATCAAGAACCTTCCCGGAAGGCATCCAGGAAAGGAGAGTTGTAGCAGCCGGTGCCTTTATAAACTTCTCTAACACAGTCCCCGAATGCTGTAATTATTTACGAAAAATATTTCACAAAGTTTGTGAGTCACCGAAGAAAATGGGCTGCTCACTGAAAAGAAGAAACGGAAGAGATATACGACGCAAGTGCATACGCAATAAGCGTTCTTTAAAAAATCAATTTCATCACAGGGAAATATGTTTACACTACGTGAGAAATGAAATGGTACTGTGAGTTCTTTATTATTTTTATTATTATTATTATTATTATTATTATTATTATTATTAGTAGTAGTAGTAGTAGTAGTAGTAGTAGTAGTAGTAGTAGTAGTAGTAGTAGTAGTAGTAGTAGTAGTAGTAGTAGTAGTACAAAACTATCAAAGATTACCACTCATCATTACTCGAAATGCGAAAATATTCGAGATGAATTTGGCTAAAAGCCAACGACATTTTAAGCTAGCACGTCAGCACACGAAAAAATACAGAACAAAGAGAAAGCAAATACAAAAAGCAAAGGCAAATGACCAACACACAAATATATTCATAACATTTAAAGTAACCCCGCGGTCTATAAAGCAATAACACTGAAGCTTCCAGGAAAACCACGAGAATCAGCACCAGTTAGAGGTGTCAGTGCGTTATTTCTTTAATATGTATAAAAAGTGGAAATACTTCAGTATTCAACTTTCAAGAATTTTTAAAAATATTTCAATTAAATATATGTAACACACACACACACACTATATATATATATATATATATATATATATATATATATATATATATATATATACATATATATATATATATATATATATATATATATATATATATATATATATATATAATATATAATACTGTATACATATATAATTATATATAAGTGTATATTTACTTATATATTTATATATACTGTATATATATACAAATATATATATATATATATATATATATATATATATATATATATATATATATAATGTACTGTCATAGTTGCAGAAACACCATGATTACTATTCATATATCAAAAACAGCAGTATTCAAAATACACATTTACAAAATTTAGTATCATTTTCTTAAGAGAAGATATATCTTGCTAATTTGGACAGAAAATGATTAAGTAAACACATTAAAAATATTTTAAAAAATTTAAAATATGTTTTACTATGAATGGAATATTCCCATTGTATACCGTGGTCCAAACATGAATAAGAAACCATACAATTGTCTTCGAAAAGAATGATCACAAGAAATTTATGACAGAACGAACACATCCAAACTTCATTTCAAAAAACAAAAACGATGACTTGGAGAGGTTTACGTCAATAGACAAACTTTAGAAAATAAAACTTCAAAGATAAAGAAAAAAAGCCAAAACGAATGGGCGAATTCAAACCAAATATCTCAATCTTTCCCCTGTTCAGTATGTTTTTTCTCTCTCTTTCCCTCATTCATCTAAAGGCTCCAGTTCTCAGAGGCAAAAATTCAACACAAGGAACATAACTCACGAAGAATAATAGACCTATCGGGAGAGCTCGACTTTGGGTTTCCAAAATACACGTCTCAGTACTTCAGGAGCAATTAATTGACTCATACCACTGGTGATTCTTTAGGAGTTGGTCGAAAGGTCGAGTGGACTGGATGTGGATTTGCAGGGCAGAACTTTTGCTTGGGGTGCTTTTACATTACTAATAATAATAATAATAATAATAATAATAATAATAATAATAATAATAATAATAATAATAATATGAAAATGAAAAATAATAATTGTTTTGAAGATAATAATTTTAAGGCCGTTATAGTAACAGAAAATGGAATATAATAATAATAATAATAATAATAATAATAATAATAATAATAATAATAATAATAATAATAATAATAATAATAATAATAATAATCCTTAGCCAGTCTTCTTTATAAACAACAGAACTTAATCAGCTAATGTTTGCTATCTTTCATTGCATTCACTTGTGAACTGATGCCAAAATTACGTGAATTCCAAATAAAATCTGCATAAATATTTAATACCTTTGAGAAGGCATAATATCGAGAGCATACTGTAAGAGAAAATGTGTTTAATCGCTTTCTTTCCACTTTATAAAAGAAAATGATATCCTGTTTAAGCTGTTTGCTGGACGATGTGTTAGCACAGTTTCTATCATTTGATAATCTTAATTTACTGCAGATGACATTTCCAGCAAAGCGTTGTGTATGAAAAAAAAACGGACATTTTCAACCCTAACCTTGTAATGACTTCTTCAATCTTTCTTTTTTTTCTGGTATAAAATACTTCTAGAAAGTACATCATATTTATTACAGATAAAAGACATCCTCACCCCCTTCTTTACAGACGGCGTCATATCATCTTCCAAATTAAGGCCAACATTTCATCTGGTCTTACAGCCCGGAGTCGACGATTTTCCCCTAACGAAACAGTGCGTCTAACCCTGAAGTAAGACAAATTTTTGCTTCCTGTCGTCGTGGTAGCTAGCAGTCTGCAGCAAGTATAAATTTATATTCTGATTACTATCTTTGACATCATTCCCTCCCTGATCCAGATTTCCATACCTATTATAACGTTCTTTCTTTCTTTCTTTCTTTAAATCTTCAGCTGAAAACATTAATGGATAGAGTCAACAGACCATAAACTCATGAGGCCTCCAAAAAGAAATCAGCTTGCAGAGAGAAACAGATATGAAGGAAAAGGGAATGAAACTGATACACCTGAATTCCGGAGACGTCAGCAGAAAGCATGAATAAATTTGTTTCCTGCTGACGTCTGTCCCTTATAAGACAGAACAATGGTCTCCAACGAATTTAATGGCTTCACTGACGAAGGCAGTCGTAGCACTGGAAAATGTCAGTCAATCAAGCCTTCGAGCTAAACCGACATTTGTAGCTTTAGCTTAATGTTTGTATATAAAATCGAGGCGATGAGATAAAAATTCATAAAAAGAGCTGTGTGTTCCAAGCGTACCAATCAGCTGTCATAGTGGCGGTGGGTTGATGCCGACACTAAGTACAAATCCTCACATTAGACGGGTATAAGCACGGCAAATTCGGCATTAACTTATACCGCTCTTGATGGCCCAGTGGTTTTGAACGTCGACTGGAAGTCGTTGTAGGATCCTGTCGACTATTCGAGTCACTTGGGTGCCAATCCATTTATTACTTATAACTCCCGTTCGGTGATATTCCCGAAGAAACGCCAGTTGGATATTAAACGACATTTGTAGCTTAATGTTCATATATCAATCATATAATATATATATTTATTATATTAATTTCCTTAGCTGCCTTTCTGTGTGTGTTGTGTGTGTGCGTGTATGTGTCCCTCCCCTTCTCCCTCCCCCCCCTCTCTCCTTTCCTTCCCACTCCCTCCCCTTCCTCCTCTCCCTTCCCCTTCCCCCCCTCCCCACTCTTTCCTTTCCCATCCCTCTTCCCTCCCCTTCCCCTTCCCTCTTCCCTTTTCCATGTTTTATGACGAAATAAAATGTGTTGAGATTGAGTACTATTAACAAATTGTTTATATTTTTGTAACAACATAATTTTTTTCATAAAAGTAATGTACAAGTTAATTAAACACTTCATAAACTTAAGGTCAAGCAAGTTATATTTTAAATCAAAATATAACTTGCTTGACCTTTTAGAGTTTATGAAGTGTTTAATTAACCTTATGTGGTAACTATGAACCACCTGCATTATGAGGATCACGGTAAATACTACTCTCATTATGCAACTGTAGTTTTTAAGATTTAAGAAGACGTTAATAATAACAGTCCAGAAATTTTCAACACTGAGTGACCCAACGGTAGATAATAAGGATTTTTGGCTGAGCTTTCTTATTTTCCTTTCGCAATGGACTCAGAACAACAGCAGGCACTACTGGTGATGGTCCGGAACCGCCAATGGCATCAGCATTGGTTCAAAACCCATCAACAGCTGCTCCGGCACTTACACCAAGATATGGTCAGTTGTTTGTACATGACTAGGAGGTAAACGGGGCTGGTGCTGCCCGTAGACTTTTGCTGATTATTACTGGTAGGGTTAATTTAGCTGTGGGTATGGGTATGGCTAATTTAGCTGTGGGTATGGGTATAGCACGGATGTGGGTATGGGCATGGGTATGGTATGCATATGGGTATGGGTATGGTACACATATGGGTATGGGTATGAGCATAGGTATGGGAATGGTATGGCATGGTATGGTATGGATATGGGTATGGATATGGGTATGGGTATGGTAAGGATAGGGGTATGGGTATTAGTATGGTACAGATATGGGTATGGTACAGGTATGGGTATGGTACAGATATAGGTATGGGTATGGTACAGGTATGGGTGTGGTATGGATATGGGTATGGAACAGATATGGCTATTGGTATAGGTATGGGTATATGGGTATGGTACAGATATGGGTATGGGTATGGGTATGGTAAAGATATGGGTAAGGGTGTGGGTGTGGGTATGTGTATGGTACAAATATGGAACTGGCAAATAAGAGTGATAGCGAGCATCTGCTAGTAATGTATTTATTTATGGATATATATACATATATATATGTATATAATATATATATAAATATATATATATATATATATATATATATATATATATATATATATATATATATATATATAATACATATATATATATATATATATATAATACATATATATATATATATATATATATATATATATATATATATATAACGAACACGTATTTAATTATGGGTGGCGCCATGTGGTGTTAACCGTCTGGTTCTCAGTGGGACTTTTCGAGACGCGGTTGCCAGCAACATTCTGTTACTCTGATCCTGAGCTAGGCTGATTCGATTTAGGAAAATTATGTTAAAAGCCAACCATGGAGGCATTTTCAGCCATTGTGTTTAAGACACTGAAAAGAGGGAGTTGGAGTGATAAGACAACTTAGATGCAAGAAAAGAAGCGGGGATGAAGGTAAAGTAAAGGGCTTAAAAAAAAGGTGCAGCTAAGGACTGAAGGGAAGCTGCAAACGACATTTAGTATAACCCCTCCAATGCACCAAGTGATCTGCGATAACGGCACCACCCCACTACGGTGGATTCCCAGCAGAGGTCCATTCATTCAGAGTCGACTCTGGTGGAAGACTGGGATCGATCTATGAATCTAACAAAACGAGATCAGTACTGACTATCTATCAACACAATCAATACCCCTCTCCCACACTATATATATATATATATATATATATATATATATATATATATATATATATATATATATATATATATATATATATATAAAGTTCAACTATTCAAACAAGGTATACCTATAATATGTGTGATATCAAATTTGTAATCACGATTTCACATTCTATATAATCTTTGTTCTCTTCTATTTTTAACTTTTTTATTTTAAGGGCTGTTCAACGCTCCTATCTAGACCAAGGCCCAAAGAAAACAAAAATTATTGGAAATTGAAATAAGCGGGATCCTTAAAACTGCCTCTTACAGAATGAAAGGTAACGCCATTCTGGGAAAACCAGAATACAATGCGCTACTTTTGCAACTAAACATAGAAACACATATACACTAATGTCAATAGAATTGTTAGAGTGCCACAAGTGCCAGTAATGAAAATAAATACTAAATACTAAATGGAGACATAAAGAACAGAAATCGACCTAGAGCTGTTGGCATGATATGCCTTAAACTTACTTTCACATGGAGAATTGAAAGAAGCTCCACGCATTGACAGAGTACATTCTACGCTTATTTCAATATGGAATCTATGGAACTGAAAGCAAGCCCCACCTGCTGACTGACTATGTACTAAACTTATTTCAACATGGGGCCTACCTTACATAAGGAAGTGGAAACAAGCGCACCTGCTGACAGCGTACATCTTAAACTTATTCAACATGGAGACTATGTTACATGAACAACAGACTGGAAACCCCACCTCTTGACAGACTACACCTTTAATTAATTCAATATGGCGTCTATGCTGCATGTGAATATAAAGCATTCTAAACATATTCTAACAAGAAGTCTACGTTTTACAAGAAACTGAAAGCAAGCAGAGTACGTCTTAAAATTATTTTAACATGAGTCTACGTTCCCTATATAAAAATGCAACGCAAGTCCCAGCCGAGTTTATTTCAACATGGAATCTACATTACATGAGGAAGCGAGTGCAAGCCCTACATATCGACAGAGTACATCCCACACTTATTTTAATATGGCATCTATGTTACATAAGGAACTGAAGATAAGCTGAATACAACCTAATCTTATTTTAACATGGAGTCTATGTTTCATGAGGAACCGAAAATAAACCAAGTACATAAAAAGTTTATTTTAGCCTCAAGTATCCTTAATTTGAGCACATTAATGTGGTTCTAACAAGAGTCAGTTTTCATAAAAATATCCACCGGTTTTGAAAGACGTATGAAACTACTATTATACTCTGAAGTCACGTGGGCAACTAAATTTTTTGTGTAAAATTAATGGTAGTTTATGAATGGAAATACTATTCTCTGTTAATTCATCTTTTTACAATTGTCTTTTTTTCGTTGCTTTATTTCCCACAGATGGGCATTCTTTCCTGAGGGTACTTTACTTTGCAAACTAATGACCTAACCTTTTATAAGTGTTCCTATTGGACAACTGAGCGTAATAATGATAATAATAACGGACTACAAAGTTCTCTATTCTCTAAATTGTATCACAAACTAATCCACCTGAATAAAACAAGAACAACAACAACAGCAATAATATTAATAAGATAATAAAAATCGACTATAATTTCAAATTGGTATCACACAGTAGTACTGTAGTTCTGAATATGACAATATTATTTACACCAAAAGCAAATGGCCATCCGAAATATGCAGAGGAAAACAAATACATTCTCTTACCCCCGGTAATAAAAACAACAACAGAACATCATAAAGCACAACACTTCATGAGCCATTACGTGGATGAAATAAAGTATTACTGAAAAATAGCTTCGCAAACGACAGCTATAAATTTCTTGCACGCTGATCGATGCTTCAACTGGTATTGCCCCCGATAACAGAGAGAGAGAGAGAGAGAGAGAGAGAGAGAGAGAGAGAGAGAGAGAAGGGGGAGGGGTTAAGCGATCTTATATGATTACGAAGCGGAAATTTGCTGTTATGCAAAATTATTATTGTGTTCCTGGTTGTCATGGAAAAGCATTATTGTATTCTTGTTAAAAAAGAAACGAAGAGCTCTAGACTTTTCCTCATATCCTCTAACCGTACGGATCTGTAACGAAGCTTCTTGCTAAGCTAAAAGAGAAAAATTATTGGTAGAACCATGTCTTATAATCACATCGAATCGTCACTCATTCATCCACTGTCACTTCCCGGATGCGGGGTTAGCCTAATGTCTTTCTAATTTTGTCTCTTTATCTCCTCCTCCCTCAATCCAACCACGGCCAAGCAAACCTTAACTTGGAGATCGAGCCTAGGGTTTACGAAATGAATAAGTTTATTAGTCAATGCTCCGTTGCAGTAACACCCCCCTATTCAGTCAGCACCTATTTTTGTAAATTTCCCTCATGGTAAGATAACAGTGATTTTGCATCACGGGAGGTTAAACACTTAAACATCATTTTGCTTTATGCAAAAACCTAATGAGTCACCCTTCCTATCTCCTTTTTCTGACAATTATTCTCTCCATAAAATATGAGTCAGACAATTCTGTATAAGTTAATTTATCACCACTTTAAAACAGCATCTTAAACATACTAACCTCTAATACCACACAACCGGCTTTTTCAGAGAAACCCCATTCACTTATATATTTTCCAACACGTGTGTTGGCTTCATTCTGAGCTCCATTCCTGAATAGAATGTAAAGATCATATACTGGCTTGTTGGTAGTGGGGCACAGACACATCTTCAGTCCCAGCTAGGAAACATGCTGACTTGCTCTTGTGGTCTGTAACAGCGGTTGCATTTTCAGAGGAGCTGGGACAACCAAACTCACTATACATTATGACTGAAGGGTTTGTAAATAAGAGTTAGTACTTTTTACAGACACTTAGTGTGTTTCATCACATACCCATCCCTCATATATTGGTCTAAATCAAATGCGGAAGAAAGACCTCAATAGCTAATCCAATTCAAGGGCCTGACTTAGACCTTATGAGTCTGACATGAGGAAATGACCTCAAGCACTTGAAGATAAAAGACAGGAGGTCATTGCTGCTGAGGTAATATATTCTGTAGATGTAGTAAAATAGAGGTCACGGAAATATAGTAACTAAAGCTAATAAAACAACTGTAAATGTAGTAAAACAAAAAGTCCCGGAAATACAGTAACTACAGCTAGTAGATCACTATACTAACTCAGAGAAGTGGACAACCATACCAAGAGTTTGTAACTCAAAGGATAACTAAGATGCCACCAAACAGAGCAAGAATCAAGCATCTACTTAGCAAAATACGAAGTGCGTAAAACAAGCTACCGTGTCCAAAGGAAATAATAAGGGCAAGCATGTGCCATGTCCTTTTAGTGTATTGACCCATGGTCCTCCTGCCCACTTCCCCTCGTGCTGTTACCAAGTGCCAATGCTCACCACAAGAAACATCATTTTACACACACACACATGTATACATATATACAGCGATCTGTTTCTTGACTTATCTTGTTTGTTAATAATAATAATAATAATAATAATAATAATAATAATAATAAAAATAATAATAATAATTATAATTCTTTTTGCTATGAAAGTATAGCAGAGACAACCAAAACATAAATATATAGATTATCATAACTTTACAATATAAGAAACTTTTACTAAATAGCCTTCAGTATCGATTATGCCTCCTAAATTACATGTGAAAGTTAAAAATGAACACTAACACACACACACACACACACACACACACACACACACACACACATACATATATATATATATATATATATATATATATATATATATATATATATATATATATATATATATATATATATATATATATATATATATATATATATATATATATATATATATATATATATATATATATATATATATATATATATTGCAGGTTCATTCTGAGCGGGGAGATAATTGAAGAAACTATCACGTCCGGTAGAACGATTCGAACTAACAACTGCACGTTAAAAAAAAACAGGTGATGCTTCCTCTCTGGGATCTCTCATATGTTTTTCCATTTCCTGCCTTGGGAGGAGAAAGCTTCATTGTTCATTTCAAACTCAGATATAGGCTGTTAGTGATAACCATATCCAAAAAAATGCGGTGAAGTCAAGAAGTTAATAGGACTTCAGGGCTACTAATATATATATATATATATATATATATATATATATATATATATATATATATATATATATATATATATATATATATATATAATATAAATTTCTCACCAACATCAGGATCGAACCGATTTTTTTCAATTCAAAGGCAAGGGCGCTGCCAACCTACACCACCGTACCGAATGCTTTGTATGGCCAGACTAACTGCCTAGCATATAAGCATGTTTTCCCCAATTTCCAGACTCAGCAGTGATCCAATTGACAGCATTTCATTTGAATTATTCCTTCTAAGTGAATGTGGTAGAAATAATTAACACACAATCAGTTGGCGCGCCTTTGCCTTTCAACTGAAAGACCTGGGTTAGATTCCAACGTGAGTCACAAATTTATTTTTATTTCCACACGTGACTGTTGATTATTTATATGTATGTATATATGGATATATACACATTGCCTTTTCTCACTTTATATTTTTTCCGGTTCCCAAGAAGTCCTTTGGAATAAGTTTACTACAGCTCTGTTCTACTCTACTATGGGTGCAAGAGCAACTCACCATAGTCGAGTAAGTATCGGGTTCTAAATTCCCTCTTGGGTCAACTCAGACATACATACATACATATATAGATATATACAAAACTATACTAGCTGATTAACCCAGCGCTTCCCGGGAAAACTCTGAAGAACTCAGAAAAATGTTCCTACATTATCTTTGAATTGTTCTGTCAGGTGAAGATGTGCACTGTCACTGAAAATGCTTTTCTTTCCTGTGATTAATAATTTTGTCTTGAATTCGTTAAAGAAGACTCTCTGTTCGGGGAAGAGGTAAATGTCAAACAGACTTCCACAACGAACAGAAATTCACGTATACCAAAAGGTTAGTGTGTGAAGAAACTCACTCACTGAAATGAATAACGGATGAATCTGTAGAGAATACGTAAGGTACCCTTTGACAAATTATATATACCTTCCATGAACAAAATAAAATATCGCATGAGTGACCGTATCAAGTCATCTTTAACTCTCTCTCTCTCTCTCAGTTAGATCAGAATTTAACAGAATGATTTGACAGCAATAACGAAAAAACAACCACAACTGATGAAAGACATGCCAGCAGGTCTACGGGGACAATGTGTGGTTCGTGCATCTGCACAACTTCAGTTAACCAGGGACCGTTCAGTCGCCTAATTATCACCTCGTTTTCAAGACTGGTATTCGATCGTTATCACATAAAACCTAGTTGTTAGGTTGTCAGGTTGACAAACAGCTTCAGAATATCCATAAGTTATTAAGATAGTGTCCGATGTCTATACAAATATTAAATTATCATCACGATGTAATTTTAGACACCGTATAAAATGGCTGCAACTGTTTTCGGTTTCCTGTGCGTGTTAACGAACGCGTTTCAGTTTTCTTTGGCGTTTCTGAGGTAAAGCGTAGGCCGAAGTCCGAATGTTCTATTGTAGAAATTGTCGATATGCGGTGATTTTTTAGTGGATTATGTATTTAGATATGATGATGGTAATACCTCAAGGTACTTAAGAAATTGTATTTTATTGGCAAGGTAAAATTAAGATACGTTTGGCTTAAGATGAACACAAAAAATGTGGTAATTTCGTCGCGAGTCATTTTTTAACGAGGGGGATAGTTTTGTCACAAAGCGGTTAGTCTGCTAATACGCATGCTCGGATGGTGATGGATTTGTTTCGTCTCCTCGATGAATCAGTTCTTGATCTCCAAGTTGTGGCAGTAACTGCGGTTTTTTTTTTTCTTTTCGTGGATTAAGCCCTTAGATATGATAATGGTAATACCACAAGGTACTTAAGAATTTGTATTTTATTGGCAAGGTATGATTAAGATACGTTTAGCTTAAAATGAACACAAAAAAAATGTGGTACTTTCGGCGCAAGTAATTTTTAATGGAGGGGTATATCTGTCACAGAAGTATTTGGTCTGTTACTGCTTTTTTTTTCTGTGGCGAGGATTGTAAGGGCTGACTGGTGTGATGGTAGAAGTTATGACCTGAGTGACAGTAATTCTAATACAGCCAAACACATCTGTTTAATTTTTTTTTTGGCTAAACTGATTATAGAGTTTGCAGTTGGAGGAGTTTAATGACGCCACCAACAGAAAAAGTGGTTGTTTTCCGCCCGAGCTACTGGTGACTCCCATAACGTTACTGAAGAAAAGTGAACAGCACTGGTAAAAACGAAAATTTCATTAAATTTGTCTGTGTCTGATGTCTGTCACGGGGGGTAGGGGTTTAATTTTGAGGTAAAACCTTCCTGGGGCCACATAGGATTTTTATAGAGTCCAAACACACAAACAATCACTTTAATATATATATATATATATATATATATATATATATATATATATATATATATATATACATATATATATATATATAGTATATATATATATATATATATATATATATATATATATATATATATATATATATATATATATATATATATATATACAGTGTATATATATACGTACACGTGTTTGTGCTTTCACAAGAGTTCATTCTAGCATTAATTTTAAATATTGCATGCGACAACAACACAGGACATCATTCATCAACTACTAAAAGAATTAGGGAAATATGTTCGCTAATAATTATAGCTGCAACCGCAAGAAAGGACGGGAGGACAAGCCCACCACAATTCACAAAACAAAACAAAAAAAAAAAAAAAACACCAAATCCAAGCAGTTCTTTGAGTCCGGTTTTATTCCCTTCAACGAAATCTGGTAACAATTCCTGAGTGAAACCAACAGCCTTTTTCTTCCCCGAGCAATTCAAACAATGCAGAACGAAATGTAATGGAGTTCCAGGGCCGCTTCTACAAAAGGGAAATTGCTACCAGACGAAACTATTCTGTTATCAAAGGGTCTTGGATGGCCGCCTTTGCCCGGCCCAATTATACAGAGGGAGAGAAGAGGCAAGAAAACCTGGCTTCACTTGTCAATGTTCCAGATATATATATATATATATATATATATATATATATATATATATATATATATATATATATATATATATATATATACACACACATATATATATATATATATATATATATATATATATATATATATATACACACACACATATATATATATATATATATATATATATATATATATATATATATATATATATACACACACATATATATATATATATATATAATATATATACATAATACATATATATACATATATAAATATAAAATATATATATACATAATACATATATATACATATTTAAATAAAGAATATATATATACATATATATATAATATATATATACATTAACATTACATGTCTATTTCCTTGAAAGGAAGAGACTTCGTGATCCTAAACTAGAGGCTCGCAAGAGACATCTTGCGATGTGGTTGCCAGCCTCTCATATTGTCAGTCAATTAACCACCAGGTATTGCATTCATCACATAATGAATTAATCATGAAATAGGCTATAAAGCCAAGCGTTGGGGTATTTTGAGGCATCCAACGCTTGAGACAGTGGAAAGATGGAGATGGCATGGTTGGACAGCAAGATAAAAGAGATCCAGTATATAAATGAGAAAAAGTACAAGGATCTACAAGTGAAACTGAGAGAAAACCCCACAGCTGCACTAAGTAATATTAGTTAGAAAGGATGGACACAACGACTGAAGAGGGGAAGCGGGAACGAAAGTAAAGGGAAAGGCTAATAGTTGATGCAGCCGGAGGCCAAAGAGACGATGCAAGCGCCAACACGGCAGATGAGGTGCACAGATTCTACATTAAGCATTTTCCTCTATCAGGAGCCGGGGTTACTGAGGAAACAATCACGACGCTCACTGTCACAATCAGTGTTTTAACGAATGACCCATGGATTAACCAATAATGCGGCAAGCTTCCATTACATCACCGGTTGCATAGGCCTACACAGCAGGCTCATCACTAGGCGTTTTACACTCTCTTTCCCTTCCAATAATCCTAACGAACCCTCTCTAAGCCTTTCCTCCTCCACCTTAACACTTCAGCATTATACATTTTTCACCAACCTATCAACCTCCATTCTTTCCCCATGACCAAACCACAACACTCTAATCCATCCTTTCAACTACACTGAACATTTGCGTTATATATATCTCTGCATTTCTCACCCTCTCATGTCTACAATCATATGTACTTCACGAGCAATTCATCTCAACAGTTTTGACCTCTCAGTACCTATAACAATGACTTTATACACTCCCACTTGGGTTTCCACAGACACTCCAAGTCTCTTCACAGTCTGTACACATCCAACCTTCCTTGCTTCATCTGATCTGAGACACACTTTTTTAACGGTCTCCCATCTTCCGATATAGTCACTTCCAAATAATTATACGAACCAACTGCTTCCATTCTTCCACATGTGAATTCCATCTATATTTCATTACCTGACCGTTGTCCATATAAGCTCTCGATTTTCTCTTGCAAACAATTTCAAACTTTTGCTAGTTTGTGCTGTTTCTCTCCACTGACCCAAGTCAGTACTGTAATATCTGTAAACATCAACTCAGTCGTCTGGTCATTTTCATATCCTACACCAATGCACATATATCTCATTTCCTTTCACGTCCTCTCGCATTACACCATCCATTAAAGCACAACTTATCTTCTATGTAATACATCCTCAACACCGACTGCATGTCCGCTATACTGATTCTGTCGCAAGCTTTTCCTACATTGCCATACACCTTTTCCCTTTTACTTCCAATTTCAACAATTAACTGTTTCATAATAACAAACACTTATTCTAAGCATCATTTTCCTTGTCAGTCCTGCTGTCACCTGCCTTAAATTCCTGATCAAAATCCAACCGTACGCCTACTTCGGTATACTCGTACTTACACTTACCTCCGTCACCTTACCTCTGCCATCTCAACCTCTGGTTTTGTAGGAGAGGTTTTATGTTCCAATAGTTCATGTTTACCTTCTCTCCCCTCAACATTCTTTCTCCCAAATTTTCTTCTCGACTACCCTTTTCATACTCTTATACACCTGTGATTTTTTCTTTCCTTAAATCTCTCTCTTTCCCATGTGTGTATATATATATATATATATATATATATATATATATATATATATATATATATATATATATATATATATATATATATATATATATAATCTCTATAAATTTGGTTTTACCAATAGCCTCTTCCTCAACGAACGAATAGTGGCTCCTGACCAGACTAAAACAACTGCCGCTTTGATCTCAAACCACCTCTTATACTTACTGAATATATAAATAAAGATAAAATCCACGAAGGAAACGGAAACACTGGAGTGCAGCACTCCAGTGTTTCCGTTTCCTTCGTGGATTTTATCTTTATATATATATATATATATATATATATATATATATATATATATATATATATATATATATATATGTATATGTATATATATATATAATATATGCCAACTACAGGTGTACATGGGTATGAAAAGGGTAGTTGGGAAGAAAATTTGGAAGAAAGAATATTGAGGGGAGAGAAGGTATAAGCATGAACTATTGGTACCATAAAAATCTTATATATATATATATATATATATATATATATATATATATATATATATATATATATATATATATATATATATATTCTGTATATATATATATATATAATATATATACATTTTATCATTTTATACATATATATATATACATATACAGTGTATGTGTGTATGAAATGTTAACACCTCTATTCTCGAAACCAACTGAAACTAAGTTACTCATAATAAAGTAAATCAAAATACATCCATACATACATAAAACATATATATACACCAATGCCAGTCGGGTCTGAATCCATCAGAGGATCATTTTTCCATCAGTCAATTAATTGAGAGAAATTGCCGAACGATAACCCCATCTTTTGAAGGCCATTTTGCCCATTTGAATATTATGAAAGTGTATTTCGCTCTCGTACCGTAGGGAATAAATGAACACACAGGGATGATGTGTTTTACGAACGTCATGGAAAAATGTAATTGGATGATTACATGCTGCTGAATGGAGGAAAAGGGGAACGTGTTTGTGCAACAAGCCATTAGGGTTTTTATGGTGACGTGAGAAGGCATGAGATGCATTATATATTTATACATTATATATACATATATATATATATATATATATATATATATATATATATAGAGAGAGAGAGAGAGAGAGAGAGAGAGAGAGAGAGAGAGAGAGAGAGATATATATATATATATATATATATATATATATATATATATATATATATATATATATATATGATAGAGAGAGAGAGAGAGAGAGAGAGAGAGAGAGAGAGAGAGAGAGAGAGATACAGTATATATATATATATATATATATATATATATATATATGAGAGAGAGAGAGAGAGAGAGAGAGAGAGAGAGAGAGAGAGAGAGAGAGAGAGAGAGAGAGAACACTTCAAGAAACATGTCGAGATGAATTATCAATTACATTTTTGCTGCTTGATGAGCATTTACTTGGATCTGTCTACCTGAAGCACTGTTGACATTAACTTCTAATCATGTCTCACTCTGCTACTGCAAAAACCAGCCCTTGCTAGATCTATTAAAAATGAGACCTGAAGTTGAAGTTTTATGCTCAAGTATAAGAGGAAACCCCTCATCATGAGTGGAATATTTATTCAACATATTACAACATCCAGGAAAAGAAGTCACGTGATAAATATATACATAAATTATCATAATATTTAACAGAAGTGCTATCTGTTTAGTCTAAGTATGATGATCGATTACATAAAGAAAATATAAATACAAATTTCGCCCTCATATCTCAGGCATCTTGCTTATATTTTCAGCTCGGATGACGTACATATCTCAGTAAATACAATGGTGTTTTTAAACTGGCTGAAATACTGCAAGTTTCTTCGGTTACATGCTAATTTAAATCGTTCCTGTGACGCATATAAAAAAAAAGGGAATAAAGCTGATTTTGTTTCGATTTTCAAAAGCCTCCCTACTCCCCACCCCAGTTTTGCTACATAGCACAGCTTTTATCCCCAGCCTTTCAATTAAGACGAGTTCTTGCACCAAAGGTTGAACGAGAGGCTTAGCCTCTTTTCCATCTAAATTGCGTCAGTCTCTATGCATGAGATCTTATCAAGCTCTCCAACATCATGCACGGATTTTACGCATCTCCTGCTCGTCGAATTATACGCCGCTTTGGAGAAGCCGTCATGCCACAATACGACATCACGCATCTGTCTCGTTGACTTTCCTTACTTTTGTGATTGTTTATGCTTAAATCAATCTACTATCATATCTTATTTTGCTGGTTATCGAGTTATCGTTCTCCTTGCTTTTACTTGTTTCCCACAAAGACATTCGCCTGTTTCCTGGAAGTTTAATTTGCAAGTTTGTATCTTTTTTTTTTTCCTTACAAATAATGGATACCTATATGTTGTGGACACTACTACTACTACTACTACTACTACTACTACTACTACTACTACTAATAATAATAATAATAATAATAATAATAATAATAATAATAATAATAATAATAATAATAATAATAATAAAATGTTTCATTTCCTTGCGCCATTCACGTGCGCTATTTTCAGTAATGTTCTTGGAGCTTGGAGCTTTCTTCTATACTGCACCGATGCGTAAACTCGGCGCTAACCGGATTTTGCAGCGCTGTAGATCTCGCAAGGCGTCTTCAAGAAATATGAGAGAGAGAGAGAGAGAGAGAGAGAGAGAGAGAGAGAGAGAGAGAGAGAGAGAAGCGTAAAATCTTAGGATTAACAGGAAATATATAAAAAAAACACACATCTTACTTGAAATTAGGACAGCCTCGAAGAGAAAACCTTCCTCAGGCGAGTAAAACCATTCATCAGATGTTCAGCAGTTATTTCTCTCTCTCTCTCTCTCTCTCTCTCTCTCTCTCTCTCTCTCTCTCTCTCTCTCTCCCCTCATCCCAACAATGCTTTACGAGGAGGGATAATGGTTCCGAACGAGTTACTAGCTGTTTATGAGCAGTTTTGCAACGCTCCATCAACATCAAGTTTATTCATTACTCCCTTTCCCCGTCTTTTCCCCCTCCCCCACCCCCTTCCCCCTATCTCAGATAATTAATGTTGTAACTTTGTCTGGCCGTGATTTCCGTTCAGAAAATATTGCCTACACTATATTTATCTATCTATCTCACTCTTTATCTAATATACTGAAAATATCGTTTAGACTGGAAGAGAGAAAATGGCACTTGTGAGTGACGCACGAGTGGAAGGGACTAGTGTGTATTTGAGAATGCTTGTGTAAGCAACTGCTGAGGATGTAAAGAAGCCAAGTAAGAGGCTGATGAATGAAAAGGCTCCAGTGAGGGAGACTGTCCTGAAAATGTGACTGAACGGCTGATCCGGGTGTGAAAGGTTGACCTGGGTGTGGATCATTCCAAAAGGAATGGATGAGAGGAATAATTGTTCCTTTGTAAATCTTAGAATAAAAGTATAGATGATACACGTAGCTATATGAAATAAAAACACATGACATCACTTAGTATAGCAGGGAAAATCCGGCTGAAGTTAAGTATACTTTAGTTTAACCAGACCACTGAGCTGATTAACAGCTCTCCTAGGGCTGGCCCGAAGGATTAGATTTATTTTACGTGGCTAAGAACCAGTTGGTTACCTAGCAACGGGACCTACAGCTTATTGTGGAATCCGAACCACACTATAACGAGAAATAAATTTCTATCACCGGAAATAAATTCCTCTAATTCTTCACTGGCCGGTCCGAGAATCGAACGCGGGACCAGCAGAGTGCTAGCTGAGAACGAGATCCGGCTGAGAAAATAAGACGAATGACAAAAGGACTGACAGGGGAAGAGCAGTCTGGGTTTAGATACGCAAGTTGGTCTTTGTATCGGTTAAGAATTAAGACAGATTTGTGTGCGAAGTTTGAAAGCAAAGCGTAGAAGCTGTATTTAGACAACATCAGAAGGAAAAGAAGCTCACGAGAGGACAGACAGAGATGCAACACGGTGCAATTAAATGTTTTTACAGATACAAATGAAGTGTGTAAACTGTGTAGGCAAAAACTGTAGGTTTGGAGTATGGGTGCGACAAGGGTGTGTTATGGTTCAGTAGCCGTTTATTGCCTCTATAGATTGAAGGACAGGGCCCTTTTTGATGCAAAGGCTAAGCTTTAGGATATGAAAATGAATTGTGTATAGACTGAAGGATGGTTGATTTCTGTAGAAGGCAATGTTGATTGAGATTCGTCAAGAGGAATCAGCCCTGTTCTACTTGTTGAGAAATAATCGAGCAATACCCTCCAGAGCTGTTTTCTTTAAGGGGAGAAAGGTGTCCGTGAAATTACAGACGCCAACATAAGAAAAAAATACAACAGCCTGGACAGTAATATCCCGGGCAATCATAATTATTAATAAGAGCACTTTCTGAAAATATTCCCAAGCACTGGATTATATAACAATCCTCTATCATTTTAAAATTACGCGATGAAAGGCCGTAGTCATAATGTCAACAGTGTTGCCAGAACAATACAGGGGATTAATCTAGAGAACAACGAACCGATTTAAGAGCTTTATTCTCGCATGGGTAATAACTTTTATTTGGTTTTTACATCTCGTTGAGCAGGAAATGCATCAGTTTTTATGTGGGCAAATATAATGAGTAAGCGCTGATGCTCTGTGGATAACATTTTTTATTTTTTTATTTTTACGGATTTTACTTTTGGATGAGGGAAAGTGTACGAGAACCTAGTGTTTTTCTACACCAGGCTACAAGAAGCAAGTGATAGAAGGCCATAAGGGCACGAATGAAGATTAACCACAAAGGAAGAAAAAGACCTGCTACTTGAAAGACGGAAGGCTATATAAATAAGGAATACGGAAGCTGCAAGTTAATTCCAGATCTTATCAATAAAAGAAAGCAACAGTCACCGAACCAGAGATTAAAAGAAACTCGGAAAGCGAGATCAGAGAGGGTCAAGACAGAAAGCTTTGACCCTACAGAAGTTACATACCGTTCCCAAGCTTAGACTTTCATTTTGCTTAATTGTTTGTGGGCCAGTAGTAAGAAAGGCTCGGGTTGGACGACGCAAGTGTAAAAAGGAAGTATCGTTGATACACAGAGAGAAAAAATAACACGATTACAACTTGCATTTAATTGTAAAAAAAAGGTTACCTGGGGCGCTACAGCAAAGTAGTGAGGCTGCACAAAGTAAATACTGTAAGATGAAAACTTAATATATTGCACTGTTTCTTTCTTTCTGCCTGTACTCCTGTCTGTCTGTCTGTCTATCTCTATTCTTTCTCCTCGCTTTCTTTTCATCTGTGTATGTGTGTGTACCTATCCGTTCACCTACGTTCATCCCAACCCTTTTATATTTACTAATTTTCTAATTTCCGCCTGAACTGTACAGGAGGTAAGTTACAAAGATATCGTCCATACTGCAATATTCAGAACAGTGCAAAAACATGCAATATTCAGAACAGTGCAAAAACAAACACAAAAACAAACGCAAACAACATTAAAAATACAATAACACGGGAAAGTCGATACTGAATTAACTCGGCGTCCAATTACAATGGAAATAAAAACCTTTATCTTGGAAAGAAAAAAACGTTATGAAGCTTTTGAAGAGGAAATAAAGTTGTACTGAGATTAAAAACTTACCTTTTGTTTACAAAGATAAAAAAACAAGTAGCCGTGACATATGAAATTCAACCCTCAAGTACCTTTAGTATAATTTGTTCGTTTTTGCCATTATCGTTTCGGAAACTAAAATAACCATAAGAGATATCAAATACCTTGCATGGAATACTTCAAAGTGCTTCTCGGTAAAGGGATTAAGTTTCCTAAGCTGCTTTAATCAATAATTTAACACAAAGAGAAATGGTTCCTTTTCATTCAGTGAAAAAAAAGAAGTTATCTGGGATCCTGGTGGGTTTCTCTCTCTTTCTTTCCTTTTCTACCATTTCTTGTTTTTCTTTCTCAATGTATTTCTTTCCCTCTGTTTTCATCTTTCTTTCACTTCACATTTCTCTATAATGCTTCCAAGTGTTCTTCTGTGTTCTATATCACTGCTTCCGTCAGTCTTTCTTTCTCTGTATAATTTGCCTTTGTTTTATGGTCCAGCTGACTGTTTATCTGTCATAACCACTGGCCTCACACAAATAATCATTACACTTCTACTAAATGAGGGGAGAGGCTGACAAACATCATCCACATCACGTTACCTGGAAAGGAGAAAAAAAAAATACATTTAAAAATCTATAATTGGCAGGTTGGTATGAAAATAGAAATAAAGCTAATTAAGAAATCACGATAAAGCTTTTAAAGTTAAAGCACTGATTCCTAGAATGAACATATTAAAATCACCTAGTAGTGCTTTCATGGATAAAAAAATGAAACAGCAATTAGTTTGCACAGATCTGTTCACATTGTCATTAATCTTACCAACTGGATTATGAAAATTATGAATATATCTACGAAATATACTATACGCTTTGTAACAAAAAAGTGGCATGTACTCAGGTATCATGAGTCCTCAGCCACATCTCTCTATCCTGTAGGCCTAATATCCTCCAAGTGATGTTCTTTGATTTTCTCGAGTATCTTCTTACTTTTGTCTCTACAATTTTCTCTCCACTTCATTTACTTTCGGAAAAAAGACAAACCTCAAAGACGTAATCATGTTAATCAGCAAAATTATTTCCTTAGTTTATAACTTTCATATTTTGCTAATGATAACCGATAATTATGTGGTAATATAACTTTTTAGATTCATGTCTTACCTGAACAATGCAGAAAAAATTGTTGCATATTCGCCATTTGTAATATGTGCGAAATATATATCGTACATCACAACATCGTGACCGGAAAATATAAATTAACATCCACATCAATGTTCATGAATACATGCGTAATTTGGAAACAACACAAATCACCAAAAAAATGGCAACTTTCGACCGTAACACAAACAGCCCTACTATTTCAAATTTCGGTTCTTACTTCCACAATAAGGTATATTCACTAACAATATAAGCACTGAAGTTCAAGAACAGAGAAAAGAAATCACCATGAACCTTCCTGGGCGACATTCAGGAAAGGAGAATTGCAGCAGCCGTTGCCTTTAAACTTCTCCCGAACAGTTTCCCAATGTCGCATTTATTTACGACGAATATTTTGGGAAGTTTGCAGGTGGGTCACAAAAGAAAATGGGGCTGTTCGCTGAACAGAAGAATCGGATGAGATATGCGACGAAAGAGCGTAAAAAATAAATGTTTCTTAAGCAACATCTTACATCACAAATGCGTTTGCACTATGTGAGAAATGAAGAGAGATAGGGAGTTTATTATTATTATTATTATTATTATTATTATTATTATTATTATTATTATTATTATTATTACTAAGGGAGAAATGGAGAGATATGACGAGAATATTATTATTATTATTATTATTATTATTATTATTATTATTATTATTATTATTATTAAAAGGAAAAGAGTATATGAACCCATTAAAGATTATTTTTCATTATTATTCAAAATGCGGAAATATTCAAGATGAATTTGGCTAAAAGGCCATAACATTTCGCAGATTACAATGTCCAAGAAATACTTATAATCATAATTACAAAGTCCAAGAAATACTTATATTCATAACAATCAATTAAACTAAGGCTGTGACCTTGCAAGAGCATTGCAGCTTCCAAGAAACTCACAACAATTAGCATCATTTGAAGTATGAGTGCGTGGTTTTCACAAAATCCATAAAATAATTACATTTATAAAACATTTTCATCATTTCTTTAAGGGAAAGGATATCCATTTACCTTTCTTGTAATTCTAAACAGAGAAATAAATTGACTTCTATACTATAAGAACAATTTTCGAAAATGTATTTGTATTTGTATCTTCCTGTATCAGAAATATTCCCTCTCTTTACCTGGACAAAACTGATTAGGGAACGAACATACCTCAATAAATATATAAAAAAACACGAACGAGGACTAACAAAAAAAGGTTACGCCAATGGACGAACTTGAGAAAATGAAACCGGAATACGAACGAAAAAGCCAGAATGAATGAACGGGTTCAGTCCAAACGACTCAAACTTTCCCTTGTTCAATATCTTTTCTCTCTCCTGCTCTCATTCATTTAAAGGCTCCAGCTCAAAGAGGCAAGAATTCCACCACAATGAACATAACTCACGAAGAATAATAGACCTATCGGGGGCGCTCGACTCTGGGTTTCCAAAATACACGTCTATGTACTTCAGGAGCAATTAATTGAATCCTACCACTGGTGATCCTTTAGGAGTTGGTTGAAAGGTTGAGGGACGGATTATGGGTTTGGTATTTTCTTGGAGTGGGGAAATTCATCGGACCTAGTTTGCAAGCAAAACTTTTTGGTTTGGGAACTTTTACATTAATAATAATATAATAATAATAATAATAATAATAATAATAATAATAATAATAATAATAAAATAATAATAATAATAATATCATCAGAATGAAAATATTTATTAGTCTTAGTATTATGCCAAAAGATAATGTTTCGAAAATAAATAATAATAATAATAATAATAATAATAATAATAATAATAATAATAACACCGTTATCTTTACAAACAATGGAATAATAATAATCGACTTGAAGATGGTTATATCGATAACATCAGCAGCATCAATAATAATAATAATAATAATAATAATAATAATAATAATAATAATAATAATAATAATAATAATAATAATAATCCTAAGGCCTTTACAAAAAATGTTGACTTGAAGATGGTTATATCGATAACATCAGCAGCATCAATAATAATAATAATAATAATAATAATAATAATCCTAAGGCCGTTATCTTTACAAAAAATGGAACTTATCATAATCAGCTGTTTGCCTGCTTGCATGCCAGAACTATGTGTATTCCATGGAAAATCTGTTTAAATATTTGATGCCTCTGAGAATAGACATAATATTGAGGGCATACTTTAAGAGAACATGATATCCTGTTTAAGCTGTTTGCTGGAAGCTAATTTTCAGCACATTTTCTATCACTTGATTCCGTAACTTACAGAGGATGACATATACAGCAAAGTGTAAGCTCTTTGATTTGAATTTGGATAAAATTATGGAAATCGTTATTAGTGAAACATAAATAAATAAACAAATATATAAAATAAAGGCTTTACAAATTTACCATTGCTAACATAGGAAACATGGCAAACTGAATTTCCCCTTATATCCTTTGAACACACATCCATGACGAATCTCCATCAAAGATGAGGCAGAAAACTTACTTCAATAACGGCAATGATTTATATTACACAAGTAAAAAATGCACCAAAATTTCATTGGCGCAATCGAGTTTTCTGTACAGCGTATAATGCTGTATGAAAATCTCAGCCACGGCCCATGAAATTCTCAGCCTCGGCCCATGAAACTTTCAGTCATGGCCCGGTGGTGGCCTGTGTTGTTGGCACCGATAGCGATACCAGACGCACGATCATTGATAACTTTAACCTTAAATAAAATAAAAATTATTGAGGCTAGAGGGTTGCAATTTTGGTAAGTTTGGTGATTGGAGGGTTGATGATCAACATACCAATTTGCAGCCCTCTAGCCTCAGTAGTTTTTAAGATCTGAGGGCGGATAGAAAAAGTGCGAACGGACAGACGAATAGCCATCTCAATAGTTTTCTTTTACAGAACACTAAAAATAACGATACAACAGCAAATAGTAGGAGTTGCCCGTTCCCCTACAATATATAATTATATTTTGCGCCTTCCGTTTTGTGTGTTTGTGTGTGTGTTTGTGTTTGTGTGTGTAGAAAAAATTGTACATTTTAACCTTAACATTGTTGTCATAACTATTTTAATCATTTTTTTTGGGTACAAAATACGTCTATAAAATACACTGGCTTTTATTACTGATAAAATACATCCTTACTCCCTTGTTGACAGATGGCATCATCGTTCACCAAATGAAGGCTAACCATACACATTGTCTTATAGCTCGGAATAGGTGATTTCCCCATATTAAAACAGCGCCTCTAAACCTGAGGTAAGCGGAATTCTTACTTGCTTGTGTCGTGGTAAGTAGGAGTCTGTGAGAAGCATTCAAGTACATTTTATATTATAACCCTTACAGAAATCCCTGATTCATATTTCCATAACTATTATAACCTTTCATCTTTTGTAAGGCAAAACAAAAGTCTCAATCGAGTTAACAGCGTCCATGACACAGGTAATTGTAGCACGTGAAAATGTCGATTAATCAATCAAGGCTTCGAGCGAAATCTAAATCTTGTTTTGTTCCCAACTTTTTTTTTTTTTTCCAATCTGGCTAATATAATAACTTCGGGTTGCAAGTTTCACTAACAAAGCATAATACACAATGTCCTTGTGAGTTTGACAATACCACATAACTAAGCAAAAACCTGCGTAAAAGTGCGTTTACAACAAAGCATCATGGATTGAAAAATACAAATAAAAGCAACCCATGAAACAATATATCGAAATCAATGCAAGTGCAAACCGACCTAGATATGCACTGAAATCTAGATAAACATCGTAGTTCAGACGAATAACTACATGATTGTCTTCTGGGTGTTACGTCTTTTCAATTAAATAATCTTTTTGTTGGCTCTATACATAAATCAAAGATACAAGATAAATATTCACAACCGAAAGGTTATAAAGGTTATCAGCTTGTACTTAATTTCCAATTACTAGTTCCTCCTTACAGTGCCACTGCCTGTTTTAAATGTTAATAAAAAAACAAATATGTTTATATATATATATATATATATATATATATATATATATATATATATATATATATATATATATATATATATATATATATATATATTTAGCAAAGGATAATCAATTAGTGAAGCGAAGGACATTCATATTTGCTAATTGCATTCATTCAATATCAGTGTTACAAATTTTACGCTACTTAACATCGATATATTGTTGAATTTATAAACAACTTACTCATTTTGGAAGAAATATCTCATAAATCTATTCAAGGAAAAAACGAAAAACCTACGACATAAGGAAAAACGAAAAACCTACGACATAACTTAAAATGAACGAGCTGTGAGTACACAGGCACGAGCGAAAGTCTCATCACATCCAGGGAACCAGAATGGGAAAACTGAGGAACAACGAAAACGGATGTCTTGTGGATCAAGAACACTGCACTGCAATATTTTCCTTGTCGGTATTCACAGGACCCGCATAGAAGAAATATCGGCATTTCTTTGATATCTTTGACCTTCACGACTGCCTTTGTGTGTGTGTGTGTGTGTGTGTGTCTGTGCAGAGAGAGAGAGAGAGAGAGAGAGAGAGAGAGAGAGAGAGAGAGAGAGAGAGAGAGAGAGAGAGATTCATAT
>NC_089757.1:10746269-10751269 GCF_040412425.1 Macrobrachium rosenbergii | reverse complement strand
GCAACTTGACATTAATTAATATGAACCCGTTTGTTGAGAATAAATTACAACGTCTTCAATCATGTAAACATTGACTGCTTGCTCTCTGGAACCAAATGACAACTCCCTCAAAAGTTTTATCATGTTGCAAACATTCTAAATTAGCATCCCCTACACATTTCTAAATAATTGTGCTTTTCTTCAATTCTTTTCTATTTAAGAGGCAGTTTCCCGGTCCTACATATATCAGGCCCGAAAGAAAACAAAAAACAAAACAGTTGAATTTTTAATGAAAGAGATGATTCCCTAAAACTGCCAATCAAAGAATGGAAGGTTACAGACTGGGAAAACGGAAGGAGGAAGAGGACTCTAGTTTTTCCAGCCACGAGTTCCTTATCGTTCTGTCCTCAAATTTACCTTCGGCGTTACCAGAAAACAATGCACTACTATTGCAGATAACATACACACACACTAATATCTGCGGATACGGAGCATAAATCAGTAATAAAAATAAAAGAAAATTCAGTGAATTTATTTATAACACAGACTTCACATAAAAAAAATTAAAAGCCCAACTTGTTGGCAGCGTAGGTCCTTGGAAAACTTACGAACTTTAACATGGGGTCTGGTTACTTGAAAAATTGACAGGAAACCCCAGAGCACCTCTTAAACTTATTTTAACATGAATTCTAAATTGCACACGGAATTGTAACATGACAAAACCCCATCTGTTGACATAGCATGCCCTAAACATATTTCAGTATGGAGTCTATGAAATTAATAGCAAGCCCTACTTGTCGATGGAGTACATCTTAAACTTAACATGGAGATTATGGAGTTGAAAGCAGCCCCAACCTGCTAACAGTACTTTTAAAATGGAGTATGTTACATACAAAACTGAAAGCAATCCCCAACTGTTAGTGAAGTTTCCCCTAACCTTTTTTCAATATGGAGTCTGTTATATAAAGAATTTGAAGCATGTCCCACCTACCAGCAGAGTGCATCCTAAACTTATTTTTACATGAGTCCATGTTACATAAAATTGAAAGGAAATCCTGCCTGTTTTCAAGCTTGTCCTTATTTTAACATAGACTCTACATTGCATGAAGAAATTAAAGTAATAGAGTACATCCTTAACTATGTTATATAGAGAACTAAAAGTAAGCCCCAACTGTTAGTAGAGTACATCCTAGACTTATTTTTAAATGGTTTGATTTTATAAAATTTAGGCTGTCAAGCTAAGTAATGGGGTACTTTCAGCCATTCAGTGCTAAAGACAGTGAAACAGGAAGCTGGGGAGGCTGGACACAAAGATAATGAGGTTCAGAAAATAAAAGCAATGAAACACAAGTATCTGAAGGTGAAACTTGGAAAAAGGCTCACAGTTGCACTAAGAAGTAATAGAGAGGTTGGACAGCAAGACGGAAGAAACGACGCGGGATTGGAGGTAAAGTTAAAAGGTAATATGTGGATGCAGCTAGGGGCTGAAGGAACAGCTACACGCACCTTTTTGTAATACCTACAGTGTAGCACATGAGGTGCACCGATGGCACTAACCACTTATGGCGAAATTTGCATGGCGTCTATAGTTTGTCAAATACATTACAGGGATTTGAAGACATCAATTTTGCTACATTCTTATACCTTTTTTAAATTAGTCTATAAAAAAGTAAGGATTTAAAAGCAAGTCCCATCTGCTGACAGTATATGTTCTAAACTTCTTTCAACATGGAGTCTATGTTACATAAGTAACTGAAAACAAGTCGAGTACGTCCTAAACTTATTTCCATACTGGGTATATGTTACATATATCTAGTGTACATCTTAAACTTATGTCAATACTGGGCAGATATTACTGTACATATACCCAGAGTACATCTTAAACTTATTTCAATACTGGGTATATGTTACATATAACCAGAGTACATCCTGAACTTATTTCAACATTGGAGAGATAGTCCCTATACTTTACATGAGGAATTCTGTTAGCAGTATTAGCAAGTCAGTTAGCAGGGTTCGTTGCAAAACGAACTGAAAGGAAGGGCTCGTTGCAGCACGCCAAGTCAGTTAGCAGGGCTCGTTGCATAACTTATTTAAACATACGCCTAGTCAGTTGCATACAGAATTAAAAACAGGTCCCATCTGTTGGCCTTAACTTATTTTAACATGGATTCTTGAAAAACTGAAAACAAGCCCCACATGTTGCCAGAGTACGCCCTAAGTTTATTTTAACGTGGAGTTTGTGGTACATGAGGAAACTGAAAGCAAGTGTACCATTTGGCAGTGGAATGGAATGGAATATTGAGTTTAGGCCAAAGGCCAAGCACTGGGACCAATGAGGCCATTCAGCGCTATAAAGAAAATTGAGAGTAGGTAGGTTTGAAAGGTTTAACAGGAGGAAAACCTCGCAGTTGTACTATGAGATGATTGTTAGGAGAGGGAGGATAGCAAGATGGAAGAAAGATAATATGAATGGAGATGCATGGATTCTGTTCCGTAAAGAATTGAAAGCATGCCCCCACCTGTTGACAGAGTAACTTTAACATCAAACAATATTTTAATTCTATTCATTCACTCCTTCCTTATTTGTGTACGGAAAAAAAATATTGAAGATTAACATTATTGTGCTGTATTGTGTTATCAGTTAGTTTCCCAGGAACAGATATGGCAAAGCTCTTAAACCACATGCCAGTCTTTTTCTGTTTAACGTGCCTGTGTTTTCTCCAAACCATTTATGCTACTGCGACAATCTATACCCTGGCTCCATCCAGTAAAACTGCTCATGGTGCGCACAAATTTTATACTCTCCAATGAACACCTCTTTTCATGTAAATCAATAACAAAGTTGCAGGTTTATTCGCATTTTTTGCAAATACAATTTTTATTGTGCATTACTATGCAGTCTCACAATTTTTAAGAAGGAGATATTGTGCATTTTTAGTTGCAATACAGTCTCATATAGAAATAACATTTGGGCCACATGGCAAAAAGGAGCCATTCACAGTCATAATTAATTTGAGGATATAACAATACCTAATTTTCAGGAAAATCTGCAAAAAAATCCACTGAGTTCGAAGGATGCATGAAAATGCCCATTTCAATTTAAAGCCGCATATGTAATTTATTCACTTGTTTTTGGCTTGTAAATTAACTGATGTTTATGAATGGACATAATATCTGTGACTGATTCAGTTTTATTGTTTTTCTCTACGCCCTGCTATTCCGTGTTCTACAGATGGGGGCTCTTTTCTGTGGAGACTAATTAACAGGTTAATACCCTCTTATTACTGTTCCATATGGACATTTGAGCATGGTAATGATAATCAAGGCCTATACAGTGCTCTGTTTCCTAAATTGTGTCATAAAGTAATCCACTTGAATATACCAACAACAACACAGCAATAATATCAACACTAAGACAATAAACAACGACAATAAACAATGACTATACAAAGCTGGATTTTCTGACTGGTATCACAGTAGTAGTGCATCTGAAAATGACAATATCATTTACAACAAAAACAAAAAATGGCCACCCAAAATATGCAGCTCAAAACAATTACCTTTTGTTCCCGCCGGTAATAAAAACGACAACAGAACATCATATAGCACAACACTTCATGAGCCAATACGTGGATGAAATAAAGTATTACTGAAAAACAGCTTTGCAAACGACAGCTATAAATTTCCTATGCAGCGATCGATGCTTCAGCCAGAATTGCCCCTGATAAGAGAGAGAGAGAGAGAGAGAGAGAGAGAGAGAGAGAGAGAGAGAGAGAGAGAGAGAGAGGTTACGCGATCTTATATGAGTAACAAAGCGGATACTGGCTGTTACGAAAAATCATTATTGTATTCCTGGTTGTTATGAAAAATCATTATTTTATTCCTGTTAGTGAATAAAGGGCTCTAGACTTTTCCTCATGCCCTCTAACCATGAGAACTGGTAAAGAAGCACCTTGTTACGCCAAAAGAAAAAGACATTAGAAATAATCATATCGAATCACCGTTCATTTATCTACTGTCACTACCCGGATGCAAAATTACTTTCTTTCTAACATTTGCCTGTTTATCTCCCCTCCCTCAATGCAACTAATCCGGAGATTGAGTCAAAAGTTTACGACTGTTACTGAAAAAAAAAAAAAAAAACGCGTTACTGAAACTTTCAATATTTTTAGGCATTTGGTGAGATAGGGAACGGGTTACAACGGAATCAATAAATGAGAGTGTATCATAAAATGCTTCGAGCGGGCAAGAGCAATTTACAATTGTACATTTCCATCACCGTAAGGTACGAGTGATTTTGACAAACAGAGCAGTTAAACAGTCATCATGTTGTTTTATGCAAAAATTGAGTGAATTATCCTTCCCATCTCTTATCCTGACAGTTATTCTCTCAATAAAACAAAAATCAAACAATTCTGTCACCATTAATTAATCACCACCATAAAATAGCATCTGAAACATGTTGAGTTTTTATGCCTCACAACTAGTTTTTTTCATAGAAGCCCATTTACACATCTATTTGCCAACAGGCGAGTTGGCTTCATTCTGAACAACATTCCTAAGTAATAATTTACAGATCATTTGTTGGGTAGTTGGCAGCATGGCACCTGCACATCTTTACTACCAGATAAGTAACACCCTGACTTCCTCCTGTGGACTGGAGATGTGGCTGCAATTTCAGAGGAGCTGGAAGAAGGAAACGCATTATATACTATGAACGAGGGGTTTGTGTGAAAATAAATTCTTTGTGTTACAAAACAAGGTTTGTTTCAGCACATGCCCATCTCTCATCTGTTGGTCCAAATCACTAGGAGGGAGGCTCTCTAAGTGGAAAACAAGACTTCTGAACCGCTGATCAAAATGCAGGGTTCAACTTATACCTTATGAATTTGACATTAGCAAAGAACCTGATGCTCTCAAGAAAAAAGACATAGGGGCCAATGTCGATGAGGTTAAAAATTCCGTAAATGTAGAAAAATAAGAGACCACAAAAATACAGTAACTAAAGCTTGTAAAAA
>NC_089757.1:10731269-10741269 GCF_040412425.1 Macrobrachium rosenbergii | reverse complement strand
CTATTCTGCCCGGACCAATTATACAGAGGGAGAGAAGAGGCAAGAAAACCTGACCACGTGTCATGTTGCAGATAAAATTTCTGCATTTGCCATTGATCTTTTTCCTTAAAAGGAGAGACTCTAAAATCCAGAGCCAATATTTTTCAGCAAGTGTTTTTTCTTTAGCAATGTAGTTGCTAAGCCCTGACATTATCCACCCACCACAATTAATTAACAACCAATTGCGTTATTTACTCTCTAATGAATAAATCATCAAATTTAGGCTATAAAGCAAAGCATTGGAGCACTTTCGGCCACGTAGCTCCTAAGACAGTGAAAAAAAAGGGGTTGGAGCGGTTCGACAGTAAGATAAATGAAACACAAAAAATAAATTGAATGAAGTACCAGATTCTAAAGGCGAAACTGGGAGAAATCCCCACAGTTGCACTATGAAGCTTTTGTAAGATAAGTTGGATAGCAAGATGGAAGAGAGGAAGCGCAAGTGGAAATAAGTAAAGAGCTCTTAATTGAATGCAGCTAGGGGCCGAAAGGAAAAAAAAAAAAAAACTAAGGTCACAGCAATAATTTCATCGTTTAATAACTGACACATGGTTTAACCAACACAGCGCCAAACTTCCATGAGGTTTGTCGTTGCATAAACCTACACAAAAAGATTGTCTGCCTCGCGTTGAACTCCATTACAAACTACAATTCAACTCCTATCTTTCGTGGATCCCCTCCTTCCCTTTCCAGTACCTATAGCAACTCTTTTTCAGGCCTCCTCTCCTCTTCCCGCTTAACATTTCTGAAACAAACTAATTTCACCAGCCTATCGTCTTCCATTCATTCCACATGAACAACGCATTTCAAAACACTCTGATCCATCCTCTCATCTGTATTAAACCTTTTACACTGCATCATGCGTTTCTACAATTCTCACCCTTTCACTTCTTACGATCGCATACACTTCACAAACAATTCATCTCATTAGCTTAGACCTTCCATGTCTCATTCATATTTAATATCCACAAGATTCTCTTTATACATTCCCACTTTGGCTTCCACAGACACTCCAAGTCTAAACCTTCTGTACACACAGCTACTCTCCTTGCTTCACCTCCTCTCTGACTCACCTCTTCTTTCGTCTTCCATCTTCCGATATAGTTTCTTCCAAATACCTTTATCAATCAACAGTTCCAAATTCTTCCACCGTCTATGTCAACATTCCTTGTTTCCTCACTGATTTTCCATTTACATTTATATCCTTACCGTTGTTTTTATAAGTTCTCAGCTTTCTCTTGTAAATAATTTCAAACTTGTACTAGTTGGTGCTGTTTCTCTTCACTGACCGTTGTCAGTACTGTATCACCTATAGACATCATCCTCTGGTCATTATCTTATCCCTCCCCACTGCACCTTATCTATCATCCTTTTATGGCCTCTCGCATTACACCATCCATTAAAGCCCGACTTATCTCCTACGTAATACATCCTCAACACCGACTACATGGCCTCTACACCGATTCTGTCGTAGGCTTTACCTACTTCATCATACAGCTTTTTTTTTTCAATCTTGTCAAATAACTATTTAATCTCAGCACCCCTTTTCCTTATACAGAACCAAAATGCTTTTGCTTAATCCTGCTGGCATCTGCCTTATATTACTAATGAATAATCTACAAAAAATCCTTCACTGGTAAACTTCCAGTTGCCTCTATCACCTTCACTTCTGCTATCTTTTCTCTCTCACATTTCCTTACCGACTACCCTGTCCATATTCCTGTATACTTGTAAATTTTCCTTCACTAAATCTATTTCTCAGAGTATTTATATATATATATATATATATATAATATATATATATATATATATATATATATATATAAATATATATATATATATATATATATATATATATATATATATATATATATATATATATATATATATATATATATATATATATATATATAATATATATATATATATATATATATATACATATATATATATATATATATATATATATATATACTTAATACACATACTGTATTTATACACACATATATATAAATATAATAAATTAATTATATATATATATATATATATATATATATATATATATATATATATATATATATATATAATTTGAGTTACGAGAAGCCTTTCCCATATACATACATACATACCAATGCCAGTCCGGTCTGAGTCCATCAGGGGATCATTTTCCCATCAAACAATTAACTGAGAGAAACTGCCGGATGGTAACTTTACCTTTTGAAGACCAATTTGCCCATTGGAATATTATGAAAGTTTATTTCGCTCTAATTCCGTAGAGAATAAATGAACACATAGGGATGATGAGTTTTATGAACGTCATGGAAAAATATAATGGGATGATTACATGCTGCTGAATGGAGGCGAAGGGGAACGTGTTTGTGCAACAAGCCATTAGGGTTTTTATGGTGACGTGAGAAGGCATGAGATACATTATATATATATATATATATATATATATATATATATATATATATATATATATATATATATATATATATATATATATATATATATATATATATATATATAATGTATATTATATATATATACTGAGAGAGAGAGAGAGAGAGAGAGATGAATTATCATTAAATCCCATAATAGATTTTCTGCTGCTTCACGAGGACTTTTTTGGTATCTGTCTACTTGAAATAGCCTACTGTTGCATTAACTTCTAATTAAGTCTCACTCTACTACTGCAAAAACCAGCCCTTGCTAGATCTATTAAAAATGAGACCTGGAGTTGAAGTTTTATGCTAAAGAATGAGAGGAAAACCTTACACCAGCCAGGAAAAGAACCCACATGCTATACAGTATACATAAACATCATAATATTTAACAAAATGTACTATTTATATAGTGTTAGCATGAAGATCGATTACGTAAAAAAAAAAAATAATTAATACAAATTTCGCCCTCATGTTTCAGGCATCTTATTTTTATTTTCAGCTCAGTTGACGTCCACATTTCAGTAAATAAAATAGGGTTTTTAAACTGAAAGAAATATTGCAAGTTTCTTCGGTTACATGCTAATTTAAATCGCTACGGCGACCGCATAAATAGCACTGAATAAAGCTGATTTTGTTTCAATTTCCAACAGACTTCCTACTTCCCTTCCAGTCTTGCTACGTAGCACGGCTTTTATCCCCAGCCTTTTCAATTACGATGAGCTGTTGCACCACGGGTTGCACGAGAGGCTTAGCCTCTTTTCCATCTAAACTGCGCCAGTCTCTATGCATGAGATCTTATCAAGCTCTCCAGCATCATGCATAGATTTTACGCATCTCCTGCTCATCGAATTATACGCCGCTTTGGAGAAGCCCTCATGCCACACTAAGGCATCACGCACCTGTCTGGCTGACTTTCCTTACGGCTTTGTATGTTTACTATTATACCAACCTACTTATTTATTTTAATATGTTTGTTATCAGTTGCCGTTCTTTCTGCTTTTACTTGTTTCACACAAAGGCAATCGTCTGTTTACTGGAAATTTTGCTTTACAAGTATTTATCTTCTGATCTTTTGTTACGCATAAGGATGCCTACATGTTTTGGACACTACTGCTACTACTAATACTAATAACAATAACTGTTTTACTACTTTGCACTATTCAGGTGCGCTTTCTTCGTCAATATTCTTGGAGTTGCCTCTCGCTTTCTTCTGTAGTGCACTGATGCGTAAACTCGCCGCTAATCGGATTTTCCAACGCTGTCGATCTTGCAAGGCGTCTTCAAGAAATATGAGAGAGAGAGAGAGAGAGAGAGAGAGAGAGAGAGAGAGAGAGAGAGAGAGAGATCAGAATCAAACGAGGCTGCCCCGTTTTCAAGTGGGATATGCTTTTTGTGTATATTTCGTTTGATTTCTGATTCTCTCTCTCTCTCTCTCTCTCTCTCACCGCGACAATCTATTACGAGTAAGGATAATGGTTCAGGAGTTATTAGTTGTTTATGAGCAGTTATACAACGCTTCATCGGCATCGAGCTTATTCATTAGCGTCTTCCCTCCATTCCCCCCCCCCCACCCCACCAATCTTATACAATTTAATAACTTATCTTGTTTTGTCCTGATATTTCCGTTGGGGAAATGTTGCCTAAACTAGAGCCATCTACCTACTATTATACTAAAAAAAAAAAGGTTGAATCTGCCACATATGAATGATGCAAGAGTGGCAGGACTGATATATATTTGAGAAAGCTTGTCGAAGTGACTGCTGATAATGTAGAGAGGGTGGTTAAGGGGCTGAAAATGGGAAGGCGTCAGTAACTTAATGGGATACAAATGATACAGGTTGCTGAAAATGTGACGGAACGACCGAATAAAAGCATAAATGATAGACGTGGCTGTAAGAACTGTGGGAGCATCACTTAGCATACCGGGGAAAATTATGTATACCTTAGTCTAACCAGACCACTGAGCTGATTGACAGCTCTCCTAGGGCTGGCCCGAAGGTTTAGACTTATTTTACGTAGCTAAGAACCAACTGGTTACCTAGCAACGGGACCTACAGATTATTGTGGAATTCGAACCACAATATACCGAGAAATGAAAGATTTGCCTGAGAAAGTATGATGGACGACAGAAGGGTTCAGAGGGTAAGAGCAGAATGGGTTCAGGCATGAAAGGTGTTTGTATCAGTTGTCTACTAAGAAAGAGTTGAATGAGAAGATTGAAGGCAGAGCACAGAGGCTGTATTTGGAATATATGAGAGTTAAGTGAAGCATATGAGAGAGCAGAGACACAATACGGAACAAATAAATACTTTCAAAGATATAAATGAAGCGTGTTGAAAATATGTAGACAAAAATTGTAGGTCTAGGAATGGAAGCGGCAAATGTGGATTATGGGTCCGTGGGCGTTAAGATCTTTAGAGAATGAGAGATAAAGTATTTCTGATGCAGGTGCAAAGTTGTGGAATACGAAATTGAGTTGTGTAGGGGCTGAGGACTCGTTAATGTTTGTAGTGGGTAGTGTTGATTGAGATTAGTCAAAAGAAACTCGTCCCATCCCACAATACTATAGTTGAGATACAGTCGGGTAAACCCTTCCAGGGACATTTTCTTAAATGGGGAAGTGTACAAATGAGATTACACATATGCACACCAACATACGGAAGGAATACAACAATAAGTGAAAAGAATGGTTTGTATTTAGCTTAGTATATCCTGGTAGTGTTAAGTCCACTAAACACATCAGATTACAGCCTGGACAGTGTAGTGTCCGTCAATCGTAATCCTTAATAAGCGCAAAATCAAATAAAACATGATGGACTTCACAAAACTATGTCACTTTTACACTTTCAGAAAGTATTCCTAAGCACTGGCTTACATAACAATCCTATCATTTTAAAACTACACAATGAAAAGGCACAGTCATAATGCCAACAGTGATGCCACAACAATACAGGAGATTAATGTAAAGAACTACAAAGCGATTTAAGAGCTTTATTCTCGCACGGGCAATATTTTTTATTCGGTATTTACATCTCGCTGAGCAGGAAATGCACCGCTTTTATGTGGACAAATAAACTGAGTAAGCGTTGATGACCTGTGGATATGATTTTTTCCCTATTACAGATTTTATGAGGTGCAGCGCACAGCAACTTGGTAGTTTTTTCTAGCCCAGGCTAGAAGAAGCAAGTGATAGAAGGGCGAAGACAACGAATGAGGATTAACCACCATGGACGCAAAAGACCTCCCACTTGAAGGATGGAGGGGTGTATAAAAAAGGACCACGGAGATTGAGAGTAAATTCCAAATCTTGGCAACATATGAAACCGACAGTCACTTACCAGAGATTACACGAATCACGGAAAGCGAGATCAGAGAGGGTCAAGACAGAAAGTCCTGACCCTAGAGGCGTTGCGTACCGTCCTAAAGCTCAGACCTTCATTTTGCATAATATTATAAGGCTCGGACTGGACGACGCCACGTCTAAACGTGAACTACCTTTGCTACGCTGAGAAAAAACAATATGAATACGCTTTGGATTTTATTATACAGAGATTATCCAGGGCGTAATGGCAAAGTACCGAATCTTGACCAGGTCAATAAGATAATCCATTACTTTATTTCTCTGTTTCTTATGTCTGTCTGTTTGTCTGTCAGTCCCTATTCTTTTTCATGTCCTTCTGTTTATCTGCATAATTATATGTACCCGTTCGTTCACCCACGTCCATTCCAACCCTTTTAAATTTATTGGTTTTCTACCTTCAGCCTAAAATGTAAAGCAAGTGAATCACACACATGTCGTCCACACTGTAAAACCTAGAACAATGCAAAATCAACAACAAACACAACATTAAAAATACAATAACACAGGAAGTCAATGCTTAGTTCATTAAAAATGTCAAATTACAATGGAAACAAAAAACGTTTATCTCTGATAGAAAAACCTTGTGAAGCTTTTGAAGAGAAAACAGGAAATCGTATAAAAAACAACATACTGAAATTAACAACTTACCTATTGTTTTAAAAAAAACAACAACCATATGGCATTTAACCTTCAAGTACCTTCAGCATTATAAAAACTAAAAATCATTGTACGAAATTCTGCAAACGTTGCATTGAATACTTCAAAATAATTACCTGCTGATGTTGGTTCCAAACTGTAGTGAGATTTGGTTTCCTTTCTTTCAATGAATAAAAAAAAATTCGATATTATGATCCACGTGGGATTTTCTGTCTTTCTTTCCTTTTCTATCAGTCCTTATTTTCCCCCCACTCTCAATATTCCCTATTACTTTCACTGTCAATTATTCTCGTTTTCCGTCTGTTCTTCAGTCAGTTTATTTCTATATCACCGCTTCCATCCGTCTTTCTTGCATTGTATATGCTTCTTATTCCATCTGTCTCTTTAGCTGTCACAACCACTGGGCTCACAAAAATAATTATTACACTTGAACTAAATAAAAGAAGAGACTGACAAACATCGTCCATTCCACGTTACCTGGAAGGGAGAAAAAAAAATTACAATTACAATCTGTTAAGTGTTAAAGTTCGTTGAAATTGTCGGGTTAGCATACAACAGAAATAAGGGCTATTAAAAAAACTTAAAGCTTTTGAAGTTAAAGCAAAATTCCTAGAACGAACATATTCAAATCAACTAGTGGTGCTTTCATTGAAACGGAAATTAAACGACAGTTTGCATACATCCTTCCATATTGTCATTAATCTTACCATCTTTATTATAAAAATCTTATATATATATATATATATATATATATATATATATATATATATATATATATATAAATATATATATATATATATATATATATATATATATATATATATATATATATATATATATATATATATATATATATATATATATATATATATATATATATATATATATATATATATATATATATATATATATACAATGTATGTATGTCTTGTAACATAGAAAGTGGCATGTAATAAGATATCCTTAATTCTCAGCCACATGTCAATATCCCGCAGGTCTAATCTCCTCTAAGTTATGTTCTTTGATTTTCTGGCGTGCCTGATAACTTCCATCATAAATTTTCTCTTACCCTGACTTATTCCGGGAAAAAGCAAAACTTCAAAGCTAGAACAATGTCAATCCACAAAATTCTTTCTTTAAATTACATTTTTTTTTATTTTTTGCTAATGACAACGGTAATAACTTCAGATTCCTGACCCACCTTAACAATTCACAAAAATAGTTGTATATTCGCGCATTTTTGAAATATGCGAAATATCTGTGTGTATCACTATACCGTGACCGGGAAATATAAATGATAATCCACTGCAACGTCAATGAATACATGCTGTATTTCGAAGCAACACAAATGAAAACCAGAATGGCAACTTTCGACTGTGATGCACAGGCCTATTATTCCAACATACAGTTCTTACGCATGAACGCAACGGAGGATATTCGTTTAAAATATACCCACTGAAGTTCAAGGAAAGAAAAGGGGGAAGTATCCAGAACTCTCCCAGAAAACATTCAGAGAAGGAGAGTTGTAGCAGCCGGTGCCCTTAAACTTCTCCAGAACAGTTTCGGATGTCAAATTTATTTACAATATTTTCCGAAGTTTGTGGGTCACAGGGGAAAATGAGGTAGTTCGCTGAAAAACAGAAAAAGGTGGGACACACGATGAAAATACACATACACGAAATGTTTTTTAAAATAAAACAGAAATTGAAATAGGAAAATACGTTTAAAGTCAGTGAGAAATGGAAGGATTATTATTATTATTATTATTATTATTATTATTATTATTAATATTATTATTATTATTACTATTATTAAATAAAAATAAATTGTATATGAAACCATCAAAGATTATTACTCAAAAAGGGGAAATATTATAAGCCAATCTTTCGCAGATTAGAACGACAACAACTGAAAACCACAGGACAAATAAATCAAGTAAAGGTAAATGCCCAAGAAATAACTACACTTATAATCAGTCAAAAAAAAGGGGGGGGGGCTGTAGCTTCTGAAGCTTGTAAGAGCATTGCAGCTTCCACGAAACTCACAAGAATCACCGTCACTTATTTCCATAACATGTATAAAAATATTCATGATTAAGAAACCTTACAACTCTGACTTGGTAGAGACAGATCGATAGAACTGATTGGAGAACAAACAAAAACAAATCTAAACTTCATACAAGAACTAAAACAATAAATAAAAAAGGTTTACGTTAACAGACGTACTCAAGAAAAAAAAAGCTTAAAGAAAAAAACAAGAATGAATGGGCGAATTCAATCCAAATGTCTCAACCTTTCCCTTGTTCAATGTTTTCTCTCTTTTTCTCTCATCCATTTAAAGGCTCCAGCTCAAAGAGGCAAAAATTCAGCACAAGGAACATAACTCACGAAGAATAATAGACCTATCGGGGGTGCTCGACTTTGGGCTTCCAAAATACACGTCTATGTACTTCAGGAGCAATTAATTGAATCCTACCACTGGTGATCCTTTAGGAGCAGGTCGAAACGGCGAGAAACGGATTGTGGGTTTGAACGTTTGTGGAGAGGGGAAATTCACTGGACTTAATTTGTTGGCTGAACTTTTCGGTTTGAGAACGTTACATCAATAATAATAATAATCCACAATTATCTTAATAAACTGTATTATTTATAAAGGCCAGAAACTAAGACTGAAACATCTGAACGGCGTTCCTCCTCAGTGTTTACGTCAAAAGGGATAGCAAAGGGGCAGTTTTCCCAAGAACTTTGAAACGAGAAAATTGCCCTCTCGCTCCCCCTTTTAACGCAACCACTGAGGAGGAACACCGCTCAAGCGTTCGAAAACCTTTGTTATTATCTTTTATAAAGAATACCATTTATTTATACAACTGTGGATTTTTATTATACAACAGTTTTTTTTACAACTGAGAATTTCTTTGTAATATAATAATAATCATCATCATCATCATAATGGTTGCGAAGATGGTGATATCGATTACAAAAACAACAACAACAACAATGATGATAATGATCCTGAGCCAGTCTTCTTTACAATGTAACTAAACATAAGCTAATGACTGCCTTCTTTCATGGCATTCAGATGTCAATTGATGCCATAATTACGTGTATTCCAAGGAATATCTGTTTAAATATGTGATACTTCTGAGAACAAACATTATATCGAGAGCATCCTCTAAGATGGAATGTTTAATTACTTTCTTTTCACTTAATAAAAGAAAATGGATCCAGTCAAAGCTGTCTGCTTGAAGCTACGTTTCAGCACAGTTTCTATCATTTAATATCATAATTTACCGACGATGACATTAACAGCAAAGCGTGGTCTCTTTAATTTCAACTCGTTCCTCATTGGAAGGGTTGGTATCGTTCTCGGCTAGCACTCTGCTGGGCCCGCGTTCGATTCTCCAACCGGCCAATGAAGAATTAGAGAAATTTATTTCTGGTGACAGAAATTCATTTCTCGTTGTAATGTGGTTCGGATTCCACATTACGCTGTAGGT